>NW_017686216.1:5812-6408 GCF_001879085.1 Nicotiana attenuata | reverse complement strand
AGACAACTGAATTTAGGAGGGTCGTACTTCTTGACCTTCTCAAGCCTCCGCTCCCCCCTCCTCTGAAATTGCTGCCCTACCCTCGAGCTACAGGTGGTACCGTTATAACCTCTGGGATATGATCAACTTGAACCCCGATGCTCAAATCTTGTTGTTAAGCATAACATTTCGCAATTAAGAAATTTAAAAATAGTCAGATTTACAAGTGGTCATTCAAAAATAGCCACAGTTTCAAAAGCCATCGAAATTTAGCCACTTTTCATGTAAAGATAAATCTGAAAGAAATCACTGTTCAAAAAATCTGGAAAATACTCCAGTATATTATACTGGAGCCAGCAAAGTATACCGGTCCAGCATAATATGCTGGAAGTTCATACACACGTGCACCGAACTCCAGTATATTATGCTGGACCGATCTCTGTTGAAGCAAAATAGTGGCTATTTTTTAGTTACTTGGCAAACACTAACTATTTTTGAATGACCAATCCGAAAACTGGCTAGCCGTGCTATTTTAACTAACATTTCTGGTCGAACCATGCACGCCAAGGATAGTTACATACAAGGGGCACTCGGCAAAATCTAAGACAAATCTTATA
>NW_017686216.1:0-951 GCF_001879085.1 Nicotiana attenuata | reverse complement strand
ATTATTTATTAGTAGCTTTATTGATTTTCACATATAATTTTATGTTCTATATTAAACATGTTTGGTTACTTATGTCTCCATCCGCCATTGAGGAAGGGAAACGTAAGATATATATAGTAACATGTATCTTTTTATTGTACTAGGATATAAGAACTATCAGTTAGCTGTGACACTTCATTTTTAATATGATCATCATAATAGATACTATTAATATCGTTCGAATAAAATTAAAAAAATTGGAACCCGACAAAACTTACAAAATCCTTCAACCCATTCAATTATGAGTACAACCATACTAATTTCACCCAAATTTGACTCCGAATCGATGTTCAAAACACAAAATTTCACTTTATGAAACTTTGGACAAAACCCCCCAATTTTCTCTGTAAAATTCTCAATCAAATTACCAAAAACGAAGATAGATTCATGAAATATAACTAAAACCGAGTAAAGAACACTTACCCCAATCCATATGGTGAAAACCCCCTCGAAAATTGCCCAAATCCGAGCTCCCCAACTCAAAATATGATCAAATCAACAAACCCTCGATATTAAATATTTTTTTTCTAGCTTTTATGCCTCGTTTCGTGTACCAAGCTATCCCGTAACTCGCTTTTGATGCCACCAATGGATTCCTTATGAAATTACAGTAAAGTTAGGCTGTTGAATCACTCCATTTGACCTTATAATAAAGGAAATATGTTGGTTCCAATATTTGAAAATAGTGTAGATTTTTAAATATGAAGTCAGTGGCAATTTCGTAATAAATTTCTCATACGATGTCAGAACTTGATGATTCCAGTTGCTATGGTTTCAAAATTACGATACAGATCTAATGCTTTAATCAAAACAGAAATTGGAGCTCATTTTCTTAACATGGTATCATTTATGCTTCAAGAAACAACGCTGAAACATCAAAACAAGCGCAACACAACCCAAACCTATACCTGA
>NW_017686215.1:0-6408 GCF_001879085.1 Nicotiana attenuata | reverse complement strand
GTACTGCTTTCATACGGCGGGAGTCATTGGTTCAAATCCAATAGTAGGTAAAACTTATTAGATACCAGAGTCAATGGTATCTAATAAGGTTTACGACCCACCCTTAGTGATATTGATTTTTTGATTTTGTATCTTTTCTATTTCATTTTTGAATTTGAATTTTTGCATCAGAATTGGATTCTGTTTGATTGTATTTGATTGTATTCACCCGACAGAATCTAAATAGGATTAGAAAGAGAACTTCTTTTTATTATTCGAACGTACCAACTAGTTATGAAATCGGATTGATAGCTTCCACCCGTGTTCTAGCTCGTCGGAGAGCTAGATTTGCCTCAATTTTTTGTCTCCTTCCTTCAGCCTTTTTCACATTAGCTTCCGCTAGTTCAAGAGTTTGCTGAGCTTCTTGTGGATCAATGTCACTACCCTTCTCCGCATCATTTACTAAAACAGTGATCTCATTATTGCCTATTCTAGCAAAACCACCCATCAGAGCCATCGTTAACCATTGGTCGTTAAGACGTATTCTCAAAATCCCTATATCTACAGCTGTGGCAATAGGGGCGTGATTTGGTAATATGCCAATTTGACCGCTATTAGTAGATAAAACAATTTACTTCCACTTCTGAATCCCAAACAATTCGATTAGGGGTCAGTACACTAAGATTTAAGGTCATTTCTTCAAATTGCTCTCCATTTCTAAGTTCATAGCCTTCGCGGTAGCTTCATCGATATTACCTACCAAATAAAAGGCCTGTTCAGGAAGACCCACTAGAATCCTTATCCCCTCACGAGTCTATACATACCAAAATCACCAAAATCAGACCTCAAATGACCCCTCAAATCCCCAATTTAAACTCCAATTTCAAGCCCTAATTCCCCAATTTCATCCCTAATTTTCCCACAAGTTCCATGATTAAACAACGGAAAATCATCACACATATAAGTTTTAGGACTCAAGTTACTCACCTTGTTGTTAACCCTTGAATCCCTTCTCAAATTCGCCCTCAAAAGCTTCAAAGCCGTCCATAAATAGTGAGAAATAAGCTGAAAATCGCGAAGATGGCCTTTTATACTTTCTGCCCAGCGATTTTCGCATCTGCGGACAAAATCTCGCACCTTCGGGCCGCTTTTGCACCCAAAAATCCGCACCTGCGGAATTCACTTAAGTCCTCAGACGCCGCACCTGCGCCCCCGGGTCTTGCACCTGCGGGCTCGCAGATGCAATCCAGCCCTCCGCTCCTGCGACCAATGCCGCTTCTGCGGTCTCCTTTCCGCTTCTGCGGCTCGCACCTGCGGTCCCCAATCTGCAGGTGCGGTTATGATAGAAAACAGCAGCTTCAGCTGTAAATCCAATTTTCCAACTCTTCGGTAACCCTTCGAAATCATCCCCAGGCCCTCGGGACCTCAACCAAACCTACCAACAAGTCATATACCACTATTCAAACTTATTCCAACCTTCAGAACGCTCAAAATAACATCGAAACACTAAATCACCCTCGGATTCAAGCCTAAGGATTTCCAAACTTCCGAATTCCGCAAACGATACCAAAACCTATCAAAACTCATCCGAATGACCTGAAATTTCGCACACACGTCACCAATGACACAAGGACCTACTCCAATTTCTGAAATTCCATTCTGAACCCGATATCAAGATTTCCACAGCCGATCGGAAAAATGCCAAATTTCCAATTCGCCAATTCAAGCCTAAATCTACCACGGACCTCCAATTCACATTCCGTACGCGCTCCCAAGTCCAAAATCACCTAACGGAGCTAACCAAATCATAAGAATCCAAATCCGAGATCGAACACTAAAAAGTCAAAACTTGGTCAAACCTTTCAAATTTAAAGCTTCAAGCTGAGAATTATTCTACCATATCTATTCCGATTAACCTGAAAACCAAAACCGACGATTTACATAAGTCATAATACATCATACGGGGCTAGTCATTCCCGAGACCTGGCGAGCGAAGTGCCAATGCTCAAAACGACCGGTCGGGTCGTTACTCTATTTGTCTAGAAGACACATGACACCAGTAGTGTCCGAATAATATTAGATTGTGGTTAATGAATGAAGGCTCTCGAAGAGCTTATATGCAAATCTGTCATTCATATTATATGATTGCGGTCAAAACATCTGTTGTAATAAACCCGAAGTTTACTAATATGAATGGTTATCATACTGAGACTATAAATGATTGGAAGATTGAAAATCTTCGTGTTTCCACAATAATAGTAGATGAATTAATATGTATGTGAGAATTTACCCGTCTTATTCTTTAATTTGTACTACATCACGTATCACAGTAAACCAAAAGTTTATTAATGCAAACGCAGTCACAGTAAACCAGAAGTTTTACTGAGGCAAAAGTAGTGACAGTAAACCATAATTTACGAAGGATAAAGTAGCCACAGTAAATCAAAAGTTTACTGTCACGAACCAAAAATAACCGTCGTGATGGCGCCTATCGTGGAACTAGGAAAGCCACAACTCAATATTTCTAACATAGTACAACACTTTTAAAATAAAGACGAAAGAAATTAATATTAAAGAAAAGCCTTTTCGCAAACAGAATTTAACCCAAAGTACGATACAATCCATCCCGAAACCTGGGTGCCACAGAGTACATGAGCGTCTAAACCAGAATACAGCCCGCGACAGTGTCTAGAGAATAAAGCTGAAAATACAGATAGAATAGAGAAGGAGATTCAAGGCCCGCGAACGCCATGCAACTACCTCGATAGTCTCCTAACTCTGATGCCTCAGTCAGCACACGAGGTGCAGGGAGTAACGTGAGTACATCCAACTCAGTAAGTAACAAATCCAACCATTAGACTGAAAGGTAGTGACGAACTCAACCAGTACAGTTAACAGTAGTATTAACAGTGCAGAAATGTAGGCATGCTTTTAGTGTAAATAGACAGCTCAAACAGTAAAGTAGACCATATCCGAACAATGTAAAGAATATAAATCTTCTATCTCTACATGCCAATGCACATGCTGTATGTGAGGCACCATGCTGTCAGACTCATGTGCTCACACTCTCAAATGATCAACCACTCAGTACTGTATATGGACCATTCAGCCTAGGGAAGATCCATCCCGGAATATATACATCACTGACTATAAGTCACCCAGTACCGAGGAAGGCTTATCCATCCCTATGGAGAAGATCCATCTCCAGGTATCAATTACTTAGGACAAGATCCATGTCCAGGGAAGATCCATCCCTCAATAACAACATCCGCGATCACTAGGGTGTGTAAAGACTCCGGAGGGGCTCCTACAGCCCAAGCGCTATCATAAATCAGTATAACCGCTGCGGTGTGCAGCCCTATCCCATAACTGTCACTCATAATCAGGATCTCGGCCTCACTTAGTCATCAATCTCTCCAGTCTCACTCACGGGATCAAAATATCATGAAACTAGCCTGAAACAATAATATGATGAATCATTAAATGAAAACTGAGACTGAGATATGATATGAAATACATTTATATGACAGAGTACGAACTATTAATAAAATCCTTAAAATGACAGCAAGAAACGACCATTATGGGTCCCAACAGTACCGGCATAAAGCCTAAACATGATATCTAGCATGATTGATAGCTCAATTACTTTATCACATGATGAAAAAATAGATACCAACAAGATAGTATCACTATACAGTTCCATGGAACCAACAAGGCCACAATTCTCACGGTGCACGCTCGCACACCCGTCACTTGGCATGTGCGTCACCTCAATACCAGTCAAATAACACATAATTCGGGGTTTCGAACCCTCAGAACCAAGTTTGAAAGTGTTACTTACCTCAATACGGGCAAAACTCTACTCCACAATGCCTTTGCCTCTCAAATCGGTCTCCAAACATCCCAAATCTAGCCACAAGCAGTACAATACAATTAGTATAGGCTAAATGGATCAATTCCACAAGAAAACTACTAAATTATAGCCAAAAGCCAAAATTGGCTCAAACCCAGCCCCCGGGACCACGTCTCAAAATCCGACAAAAGTCACAAAACCCAAACGTCCATTCACTCACGAGTCTAACCATACCAAGTTTACAAAAATTCGACATCAAATGGTCATCCAAATCCCAGAAATTCATTCTCCAAATCCCTAGCCTCAAACCCCCCAAATTTCACCTCAACACCACACAATCTAGGTGGGAAAAACAATAGGGAATCAAGATTTATGATAAAAAACGAGTACAAGAAGCTTACCTCAATAATCCCCTAGAAACTCCTCTCCAAAATTGCCTAAGTCCGAGTTCAAAATCTTGGAATGAGACTAAATTCGCGAACCCTTGTTTTTAAACCTTTTGCCCAGGCTTTTCGCACGTGAGGCCATTTATCCGCACCTGCGGAACCGCTTCTATAGTTAAATTCCCACTTCTGCGAAAGTCACTTATCCAAGATTGCAGAAGTGGGAATTTAACTATCCCGCACCTGCGGAACCGCTTCTATAGTTAAATTCCCACTAGACCGCATCTGCCATCTGTGCCCCTCTGCCCGCTTTTGCGACCATCGCAGGTGCGGGATAGCCTTCGCACCTGCGACCTCTGCCCAACTCTTCCTTGGTCGCTTCTGCGATTCATGCCCCGCTTATGCGGGCTTGCACCTGCTGTGCCCACTCCAATTCCAAACCAGGTCCGTTAACCACCTGAAATCAACCCGTGGCCCCCGGGACCTCAACCAAACATACCAACAAGTCCTAAATCACGATATGGACTTAGTCGAAGCTTCAAATCACATCAAACAACATCAAAAACATGAATTACACACGGATTCAAGCCTAATGAACTTTGATGTTTTCAATTTCTATAAACGACAACCAAACCTATCAAATCACGTCCGATTGACCCCAAATTTTGCACACAAGTCATAAATGACACCACGAGCCTGCTCAAACTTCCGTAAATCCAATCCGACCCTGATATCAAAAGGTCCACCCTCGATCAAACTTTCCAAAATTCCAACTTTCCCCAATTCAAGCCTAATTCTACTACGGACCTCCAAAATACAATCCGGACGCGCTTCTAAGTCCAAAATCACCTAACGGAGCTAATAGAATTATCAAAATTAAAATCCAAGGTCGCTTACACATAAGTCGACATCGGGTCAGCTTTCTCGGCTTAAGCTTTCAATTAAGAGACTAAGTGTCTCAATTCGCTCCAAAATCACTCCGGACCCAAACCAACCAACCCGGTAAATCATAATACAGCTGTAGAACACAAAAGAAGCAAGAAACAGGGGAACGGGGCTACAACTCTCGAAACGACCGGTCGGGTCATTACATCCCCACCCCCCTTAAACAAACGTTTATCCTCGAACGGATCTAGAGACATACCTGGAGTCTCAAAAAGGTGTGGATATCTACTCCGCATATCCCGCTCGGTCTCCCAAGTAGCCTCCTCCACGGGCTGACCTCTCCACTACACCTTCACTGAAGCTATATCCTTTGACCTCAACTTTCGGACCTGACGTTCCAAAATGGCCGGCTCCACCTCATAAGTCAAATCACCATCTGATTGGACCGTGCTGAAATTCGAAACATAAGATAGATCGCTGATATACTTTCGAAGCATAGAAACATGAAATACTGGATGCACACTCGACAAGCTAGGTGGCAAGGCAAGATCGTAGGCCACCTCTCCAATCCTCTAAAGCACCTCAAACGGCCCAATAGATCTCAACTTTCCCTTCTTCCCAAATCTCATAACACCCTTCATAGATGAAACCTTCAGCAAAACCTTCTCCCCAACCATGTAAGACACATCACGGACCTTCCTGTCAGCATAACNAGGAGGTGGTCAGAATGCTGAACCAGGGATACCTGAAGGAGCTACTCAGCGATAAAGGACGGACTAATTTTGCCAGAGGACGCGACCAATCCCAAGGACCACCAAAACCACCTTGTCCAGCGCGCACCATACAGATGATCGTCGGCGACGTCAACGACTCGGCAATCAACCATGTAGAGCCGTCTCGTGGCATACATCCACATAAGATAGTATCAAGTAGTTTCAATCAAATTTGCAACTTAATAGTTGCTACGGTACAGACCAAGTCACAATCCCCAATGGTGCACGCCCCTCACGCTCGTCATCTAGCGTGTGCGTCACCTCAAAAAAGTACAACGATGTGAAATCTGGGGTTTCATACCCTCAGGACAACATTTACAATCATTACTTACCTCAAACCGGTCCAAACTCTAACCGCGATGCCTTTGCCTCTCGACTCGGCCTCCAAATGCTCCGAATCTAACCAAAATCAGTAGCACATCATAAATACACGCTAAAGGAACAAAGCCCATGCAAAAATTATCAAATTAACTCAAAAATCCCGAAATTGGTCAAACCCGACCCCGAACCCACGTCTCGGAATCCAATAAAATAC
>NW_017686214.1:1635-6408 GCF_001879085.1 Nicotiana attenuata | reverse complement strand
GAATACCATGCAGACGGACGATCTCCCTGATATAAATCTCCGCCAATCGCTCCGATGAATAAGTGGTACACACAGGACTGAAATGAGCGGACTTGGTCAGCCGGTCCACAATAACCCAAATGGAATCAAACTTCTTCAAGGTCCGTGGAAGTCCAGATACAAAATCCATGGTGATGCGCTCCCATTTCCACTCCGGAATCTCTATCTGCTGGAGCAACCCACCCGGGCGCTGGTGCTCATACTTCACCTGCTGGCAGTTGAGGCATCTAGACACATAACCAACTATATCCTTCTTCATCCGCCTCCACCAGTAGTGCTGCCTCAGGTCCTGATACATCTTCGCGGCACCCGGATGGATGGAATACCGCGAACTATGGGCCTCTGCTAGAATCAACTCTCGAAGGCCATCAACATTGGGCACACAAATCCGGCCCTGCATCCTCATTACTCCATCATCTCCAATGGTCACATCTCTGGCATCCCCACGCTGGACCCTGTCCTGAAGGACAAGCAAATGAGGGTCATCATACTGCCGCTCCCTGATACGGTCAAATAGGGAAGACCGGGAAACCACACAGGCTAGAACCCGACTGGGCTCCGAAAGATCCAATCTCACGAACTGGCTGGCTAAGGCCTGAACATCCATCGCCATAGGCCTCTCTAAAGCTGGTAAATATGCCAAACTCCCCAAACTCTCCACCCGGCGACTCAAGGCATCCGCCACCACATTGGCCTTGCCCGAGTGATATAGGATAGTGATGTCATAATCCTTCAGCAGCTCTAACCACCTCCTCTGACGCATATTGAGATCCTTTTGCTTGAGCAAGTGCTGCAAACTCCGATGATCAGTATAGATCTCACAAGGCACACCATACAGGTAATGATGCCAAATCTTCAAGGCATGAACAATGGCAGCTAACTCAAGGTTGTGGACAGGGTAATTCTTTTCATGTACCTTCAACTGTCTGGACGCGTAGGCGATCACCCTACCGTCCTGCATCAACACTGCTCCAAGGCCAACTCTCGAGGCGTCACAATAGACAGTATAAGACCCCAAACCGATAGGCAACATCAAGATAGGGGCTGAAGTCAAATCTGTTTTGAGCTTTTGAAAGCTCGCCTCACACTCCTCTGTCCACTGAAATGGGGCACCCTTCTGGGTCAATCTAGTCATAGGGGCAGCAATCGATGAAAATCCCTCCACAAAACGACGGTAGTAACCCGCCAGGCCAAGGAAACTACGAATCTCTGTAGCTGAGGACGGCCTGGGCCAACTCTGCACGGCCTCTACCTTCCTCGGATCCACCCGAATACCCTCGCTAGAAATTACATGGCCTAGGAATGCCACAGAACTCAGCCAAAACTCACATTTTGAGAACTTTGCATATAATTTCTTCTCCCTCAAGGTCTGAAGCACGGTCCTCAGGTGCTGCTCATGATCTTCCCGGCTCCGGGAATACACCAGAATATCATCAATAAAAACAATCACGAACGAGTCAAGATATGGCCTGAACACACCGTGCATCAAATGCATGAAAGATACAGGGGCATTGGTCAGCCCAAATGACATGACAAGGAACTCGTAATGGCCATATCGAGTCCTGAAGGCAGTCTTCGGGATATCTGGCTCCCGAATCTTCAACTGATGGTAACCTGAGCGCAAGTCAATCTTAGAAAACACCTGTGCGCCCTGAAGCTGGTCAAACAGATCATCAATGCGAGGCAATGGATAACGGTTCTTCACTATAACCTTGTTCAACTGGCGGTAGTCAATACACATGCGCATAGAACCATCCTTTTTCTTCACAAACAAAACAGGAGCACCCTACAGTGAAACACTGGATCGAATAAAACCCTTACCAAGCGATTCCTGCAACTGATCCTTCAACTCCTTCAACTCAGGAGGAGCCAAACGATATGGAGGAATGGAAATGGGCTGAGTGCCCGGCAACAGATCAATGCCAAAATCAATGTCTCTATCAGGCGGCATGCCCGGAAGGTCAGCTGGAAACACATTGGGATAATCCCGTACCACTGGAACTGAGTCAACAGAAGGGGTATCAACACTAACATCTCTCACATAAGCCAAATACGCGGCACACCCCTTCTCAACCATGCGCTACTGGGAGTGTGATCTAATGTACCACTCCACTCAACACGCGGAATACCTGGCATAGCCAGCGTCACGGTCTTGGCGTGACAATCAAGAATAGCAAAATGGGGCGACAACCAGTCCATGCCCAAAATAATGTCAAAATCCACCATACCGAGTAATAATAAGTCTGCTCTGGTCTCAAAACCACGAATAGTAACCAAACATGACCGATAAACGCGGTCCACAACAAGAGAATCTCCCACAGAAGTAGAAACATAAACGGGGGCACTCAAAGAATCCCGACGCACACCCAAATGAAGAGCAAAGTAAGAAGACACATAAGAGTAAGTAGAGCCCGGATCGAATAGAACCGATGCCTATCTGTGACAAACCAGAATAATGCCTATAATGACGGAGTCGAAGGCAACAACCTCAGTACGAGCAGGAATAGCATAATATCTGGCCCGGCCCCTCTCTCGAGGGCGACCTCTATCTCCCCGACCTCCGCCCCTAGCCGGCTGGGCAGGTGGGGTAGCTGTTGGAGCTGTGATCATGGCCTGAGAACTCTGAGGAGCACGTTGCAGCTGAGCAGTCTGTGAAGGTGCATCCCTACCAAGTCTGGGGCAGTCCCTAACCATGTGGCGTGTATCACCACACTCAAAACAAGCTCTGGGAGGACGCGGTGGCTGTGACTGGCTGGGACTAGGACTGCTGGGCTGACCTCTGGAAACACCCCGCGCAGGAGGCGCGCTAGAAACTGGAGGTGCATAATAAGGCTCCTGAGGTGCAGGTGGAGCTGGAGTACTGCCGGTTGCTGGAAGAGCTGAATGTACAGGGCGACCCGCATAACCCCTACCATAACGACCTGCTGATGGGGTACGGGCACCAGAGTAGTGACCCGACTCTCGGGACCTCTTGGCCTCCCTCTCTCCTCGCTCCCTGGCGAGCATACCCTCAATCCTCCTAGCAATGCTCACTACCTGTTGATAAGGAATGTCCATCTCCAACTCTCGAGCCATGCTAGACCTGATGGGCGGAATAAGGCCCTCAATGAACCTGCGAACTCTCTCTCGAACTATAGCAACCAAAGCCGGTGCGTGTCTGGCCAACCTGGTATAACGGATGGCATACTCTGAAACTATCATAGAACCCTGGCGCAAATGCTCAAACTCTGCGCGCCATGAATCTCTGAGGCTCTGGGGAACAAACTCTCTCATAAACATGTCCGAGAACTGGGTCCAAGTCAGTGAAGCAGCCTCGACTGGACTGTCTATCTCATAAGTGCGCCACCAGTCATAGGCGGCTCCCCGAAGTTGAAAAGCAGTGAAAGAAACCCCGCTGGACTCCACTATGCCCATAGTGCGAAGAATACGATGACACTCCTCTAGAAATCCCAAGGCATCGTCTGATGCTAATCCACTGAACACTAGGGGATCATACTTCTTGAACCTCTCAAGTCTGCGCTGCTCGTCCTCTGAAGCAGCTGACCCATCCTCGGGCTGAACTGGTGCTGCAGGCGGTGGGGGAATAATCTCGGGAACCTGCTCAACCTGCACTCGCTGCTCAGGAGTGCGGACGGCGGGAGTCTGTGCTCCTCCCCCGGCCTGGGATGTGGCTGCAGCAATGGGAAGCAACCCCGCCTGAGCCAAGGTGGTGTACATGCTCATGAACTGAGCCAAAGTCTCCTGGAGCGCTGGAGTAGTAGTGGCAGTAGTAGGTGTGCCAGGTGCCTGGACTCCGGCTGGATCTGCTGGTGGTACCTCGGCGGCAGCTCGCGCAGGTGATCTGGCTACACCACGTGCGCGTTCTCGACCTCTCCCCCGGCTCCAGCCTCTGACAACTGCAGGAGGGGGCGTGGGTGCCTGATCATCACGAGTAGCACGTGTCCTCACCATCTATGAGAGAATAGAAGTCAGAAGTTTAGAATCGATGTTCGAAATATCGCACGACAAGGAGTTCAAATGAAATGAAGATTTCTCCTAAACAATTACATAGCCTCTCGTAGATAAGTACAGACGTCTCCGTACCGATCAGCGAGACTCTAATAAACTGGCCTGTGTTCCGTGACTCCTATGAACCTAGAGCTTTGATACCAACTTGTCACGACCCCAGTTCACCCTCCATGAACATGTCGTGATGGCACCTAGTTCCTACAACTAGGTAAGCCTAACAGTGCGGAATAACAAGTTAACATTTGCGGAATAATAAATTAAAACTGAACATTAGGAAGTAACAACTGTATATATAAGGCCACTCAGCCTATACAACTCAAAATGCGGAAGTCTATAACTAAATCCCAAAACCCGAAAACTCACGGGAAACACAGGCTAATAGAATGTAGTAAACTGCTATACACCAGAATGTCTAAACAACATGAAAGGAAAGAAAAGGAACTATCTGCTAAAGCCGGAATAGAGTAGAGACTCCTGGTCTGCGAACGTAGCAGATATACCTCAAGTCTCAGCTAAGACTCTCCACCACGAGGATGATACGTCTGGGAGGAAGTACCTGGATCTGAACATGAAAAACATGCGCAGGAAGGGCATGAGTACACCACAGCGGTACTCAGTAAGTGCCAAGCCTAACCTCGGTTGGGTAGTGACGAGGAAGGTCAGGGCCCTACTGAGATAACATAATAAATAATGAGATAACAGAAATAGTTTAAATAAAGTCTACAG
>NW_017686214.1:0-896 GCF_001879085.1 Nicotiana attenuata | reverse complement strand
TGACAGATATAATAAGTACAGCAGTGAGATAAGACAAGTCAACGAGGCTATAACAACTACACGAGTACAGAATAAACACAGAGTAAACACAGCTCAATACCAATGATAACAATGAGGGACTCCCAGGATACCGTCCTATAGCCCTTTTTCTCAACTGTCCAGTGGATCTCCCGGGATACCGTCCCGTAAGCCATCATATGTGTATACCCGAAGGATCTCCCGGGATACCGTCCCGTAAGCCATCATATGTGTATACCCGAAGGATCTCCCGGGATACCGTCCCGTAGTCCAACTATCAATGTGCAGGGGGGGATCTATCGGGAATCTAGCCCGCAGTCCCAAAGTAAATGTACAGGGGGGATCTATCGGGAATCTAACCCGTAGTCCCAAAGTAAACAAACAAGGGGGGGGAGCTACCGGAATCCCACATCCGTAGTCCCAATGTAAATGCGCAACCACAACCAGAAGGTATTCAGAAATGAAGTACAAAAGACAAACATCAAGTAGTACTAGCCTAGCATGCTTCACGTAGTACAGTCAAGGCAACTTAAACAATTAGGCAAGTTAAATCAACTAAACATGCTTTTCTAATCTAACGCAGGTTATAACTGCAAGTAAAACAAGGCAAATATGAAGGAAACTCAGTCTCAATATCTTTAGTAAAAACCGGATTTTTCAAAAAGAGATAACTCTACTGGGAGTGTGATCTAATGTACCACTCCACTCAACACGCGGAATACCTGGCATAGCCAGCGTCACGGTCTTGGCGTGACAATCAAGAATAGCAAAATGGGGCGACAACCAGTCCATGCCCAAAATAATGTCAAAATCCACCATACCGAGTAATAATAAGTCTGCTCTGGTCTCAAAACCACGAATAGTAACCAAACATGACC
>NW_017686213.1:5459-6408 GCF_001879085.1 Nicotiana attenuata | reverse complement strand
TGTGATGGTTATGGTGGAGTTAGTATGGGTAATGGATTGAGATTTTGAGGTGGGGTCGTGTATTGATGTGGTGCAGGAGGGTTGTGGGTGTTGGTTTGATGTGTTTTGGGAGGTGCCCGGTTCTTTGTGTTCTGTTGATTGATGTCGGGGACATTCAGGGTGAGTGATAAGTTCGCCAAGTTGCGAACCTGCTCAATCTCTCCTTGTAGCTCCAGTATCTTTTATTCCAATCTTAAGACTAGATCATTTGGTGCCGGAGTACTCCGACCATCAGAAGTTTCTGCATTCTCAACATTCTCCTTTCGAATACCACTTAAGTAGTCCATTTTGTTTTCCTTTGCTTTTTGTATTGCTTGGAGGAGGAGGAGGTGGAGGGCCTCTAGATCTGGTATGATACGCTGATGATGCCAGTATGAGTGAACCAACCTAAGGGGATGGGAATAATCAAAAATAAGGAAAAACAAAAAGGTAACAAGTTAGTGTGGATTTTGAAGTGTTGCAGTATTTAAACACATATTGCGGGAACGTAAATTCGCGTCCTAATTGGGGAGCCTCGTTGTGCCCGAGGTAGGCCTAGCAACAAATAAATTTGGAGAACTTTAGATGCCAACAAATGCCTCATTTGATAATATGAAAAATAGACGAATCCTAATCACTACTGGCACTTGGCCTCATTACATTTTGGGAAAGGAAATAAATCTAGCCTATTTGGTCCCTGAAGGACCTTCCCCGGATTCAATCTTCCTGACTCCATCGTACAGGTCCCCCAGCTCTCGCAGACCCAGCAGCAAGTAGGCTCTGGCCAGATGTCCTCCTTCAGCTCCTTCAGCGTTCTGGCAATCCTCAATCCTCTTTATGACTTTACCTTCCAGCTCCACTATTCCTCGCTCCAGATATTCCAGCTTCCTGTTGGAAGTGACTGCCATTTCTTTCCATTCTTCGATCAACC
>NW_017686213.1:0-1617 GCF_001879085.1 Nicotiana attenuata | reverse complement strand
GACATGCTAAACAAGACAACAAACAGGCCAGTAAAGTGGAAACATACTAATCATAGGTTTGAATGGGCAATATTAGACATGCTTGGATAAGCAGCAGATAGAAACATGAACAGACTTAAGCCATATGAACTAAAGCAGTACGTAAACACATAGGTTTGATTCTTAAAAATTAATCAGAAGCATACCTAGTTAAAGAATGAAAAGCACAAGATGTGAGAAAGGTAGTGTGCAACTTCCAGCCTTGGCTTGCAGCCGGCTAGAATGGCAAAGATCACAAGTAGCAAAGAGAGCGGAAAGAGAACCTTTTAGAGTGTAAAAAAAAGTAGTGGTTTTGAACTATTATTCGTTGTTTTGAAGTTAAAATAAGAGGGGGTTTATATAGTAATCAAAAGCTTAACAAAATAAGGTAAGAGATCAAAATTAGCAAATCAGGGAAGTTTGTGGAGTCAATCACATATGTAAATCAACAAGTCCTTCCCTTAATCAAGGGATAATCAAATCAAAGGTAAAAGCATGCTAGGTATTTAAGGAAAAGATCAAGTAAGTTTTGGGTATAAAGCAGGTAATTAAATGAACAGAAGTTCCGATTAAGGAAATAATCAGTAAGAATCAGCAAAAATACAATCAAGGCAAAGGAAAATTAACTAAGGCAAGTAGTTAATCAAATCGAGTAGAGAAGTAAGAATCCAAAGTTTAAGGGAAAGTGTTCAAATTAAACCAGGAAATAAGGAATTCAAAATAATCAAGGGTTCAATCAAAGAGAAAGTCATGAAAGAGTCAGCAAGTTTAGCATATAAAATAAGGCAAGACATGAGTAGTCAGCATTCGACGCATAACTTTATCAAAACAAATAGTTAAAACGACCCTGATTCAAGGAGAAAGATACAGGTCTTAACATGAATAGTCAGGATGAACACAAGCATATAGAATCAGTAAAAGGTCGAACTAAGAATTCAGTAGAAGCATATTAGGGCGAGAAAATCATAAGAACCCAAAGCAAGAGCACAATCGATATACCAATACTTAGAAACCAAACGAAGAACATCAGAAAATTAGCGTTTTCAGTACAAGCGAGTTAAGGTTGTAGCAAAACTTACAAAATCAGTCAAAACATATGAGAAGCAGAAGATCAAACACTAAAAAAAATCATCAAACATTTTGTAAAAAGAAATCCCGGAAACCCTAGTTTAGAAAAAGATGAAAATCAATTGAAAATCATACGATTCTTCTAAAGAATCCCAAGGTTGTTGTAAAACTCACATGAAACAAGTCCCAATCATCTCAGATCTGTACAGATCTAAGAGGTTCAGAAAAGAAATTAGGGTTTCGAAGAGAACAACACAGAGGTGAAGAAACATGCTTAGAAACCCATAGATCGTAGTCAATATAGGACGATCTTACTCGGAATCACACTGGAATGGCCTGAAACAGGCGAGAAAGGAACCATAGATGCAAGACAACTAGCTCTGGTCCCTTGAGGACCTTGGAGATGGCAAGATAACGTGAGAGAAGCCATTGGAGGCCGGGGAGGTGGTGGAGAAACCGACCGTAGACTAGGCCATAGGGGAGCGTCGAGTGGGGGTCTTGGAGTTTACGGTGTACGGTTTTGGAGTAGGC
>NW_017686212.1:3546-6409 GCF_001879085.1 Nicotiana attenuata | reverse complement strand
CTCACCTCAGTCCATTTTTGCTTCGTTTATGCTCGGGTGCTTCTTGATTGGGCGTTTTCTTCACATTATTGACTCCAAAACACTCTGTAGTGCTTCCTCACTTAGTTAATTCCCTGCAAAGCAAAACAACACCAATTAGAGCATTTATTATCAATTCGCCTATAAACAACATAAAGCATGGTAATATTAAGGTATAAATATCATCTATATAGCCTAATATCAGGTCTCCACTCCCTAGTTAATAATTTTCCAACAGTTGATGATATTTTAGACATAGGGTCTCCACTCCCTAGTCTCTTTTTCCAACATAGGGTCTCAACTCCCTAGTTGATGATTTTCCAACATAGGGTTTCCACTCCCTAGTTGATGATTTTCCAACATAGGGTCTCAACTCCCTAGTTGATGATATATTAGACATAAGGTCTCCACTCCCTAGTCTCTTTTCCAACATAGGGTCTCTACTCCCTAGTTGATGATATTTTAGACATAGGGTCTCCACTCCCTAGTCTCTTTTCCAACATAGGGTCTCCACTCCCTAGTTGATGATATTTTAGACATAGGGTCTCCACACACTAGTCGCTTTTCCAACATAGGGTCTCCACTCCCTAGTTGATAATTTTCCAACATAGAGTCTCCACTCCCTAGTTGATGATTTTTAGACATAGGGTCTCCACTCCCTGGTCGCTTTTCCAACATAGGGTCTCAACTCCCTAGTTGATTTTATTTTAGACATAGGGTCTCCACTCCCTAGTCTCTTTTCCAACATAGGGTCTCCACTACCTAGTTGATGATTTTCCAACATAGGGTCTCCACTCCCTAGTTGATGATATTTTAGACATAGGGTCTCCACTCCCTAGTCTCTTTTCCAACATAGGGTCTCCATTCCCTACTTGATGATATTTTAGACATAGGGTCTTCACTCCCTACTTGATGATATTTTAGACATAGGTCTCCACTCCCTAGTCGCTTTTCCAACATAGGGTCTCCACTCCCTAGTTGATGATTTTCCAACATAGGGTTTCCACTCCCTAGTTGATGATTTTTAGACATAGTGTCTCCATTCCCTAGTCGGTTTTCCAACATAGGGTCTCCATTCCCTAGTTGATGATTTTTAGACATAGTTTCTCCAATCCCTAGTCGTTTTTCCAACATAGGGTCTCCACTCCCTAGTCCGCTTTTCCAACATAGGTCTCCACTCCCTAGTCTGCTTTTCCGACATAGGGTCTCCACTCCCTAGTCTGCTTTTCCAACATAGGGTCTCCACTCCCTAGTTGATGTTTTTCTTTAGACATAGGGTCCATTCCCTAGTCTACTTTTCCAACATAGGGTCTCCACTCCCTAGTTGATGTTTTAGTTTAGACATAGGGTCTCCACTCCCTAGTTGATGCTTTTTTTTAGACATAGGGTCTCAACTCCCTAGTTTGCTTTTCTAACATAGGGCCTCCACTCCCTAGTTGATTTTATTTAGACATAGGGTCTCCACTCCCTAGTCGTTTTTCCAACATCGGGTCTCCACTCTCTAGTTGGCTTTATTTTTAGACATAGATTCTCACTCTCTAGTTGATTTTATTTTAGACATAAAATCTCCACTCCCTAGTCGCTTTTCCAATATAGGGTCTCCACTTCCTGGTTGACTTCATGTTTTATTTTTAGATATAGGGTTTCCATTCGCTAATCTCTGTTTTCCTAGGGTACACCAATACCGACCTTTTATTGCTTTCAATAATTAAATAGTATAGAGTTTTTTCTACAAATAACCCACAAAATTTTTCTAGTGAAAACTAGGGCAGAAATTTTGTTCGTTCTTTTTTGTTTTGGTGCTTGAGTAGGTTATACTTCGAGGCACAGGGTTCGAAATGACCAAGGAGAAGTCTCAATCCAAAATAAAGAAAATAAAAAGAAAAGAAGTGAAACCAAAGTGCAAAAGCGGAGAAAAGATATAGACTGCTCAAGACATGACTGAAGTCACAAGCTTTGCATGTCCCGTCTTGATCCGAAAAGCTGGAGAAGAATGAACTAGCACCTGTGGCTAGCAAGCATCAAGGTTCAGATTAGAATCTGTATGAAGAACCAGCCAAGACTCAAGAGACTCATAGATAGAAATCTTGTAACTCGTAGTTGATAGGCCTAGTTAGTTTAGTTTTTCATTTTGAATATGGTGTAATAAGGAGCTCAGAGAGAGGGTAGGTAGAGCACTTTCGCCTTTTAAGCTTTGCTTTCTCGATCCACTACTATCTTACTAAAAAAAAAGAACTAGCAAGCAGTAAAACAACAGTAACAACAGTGAAATCACAGTTTCCCAGTAGTCCCAACTACCAAAACTTACAGAACTACACCGACTTGATTCCTTTATAGCCAATGATATGTAGGCAACCTCCGAAGCAATGTTCGGTCAAACTTTTTCAAAACACTTCCGAATGGAGTGTCAAACGGGAAAGAATTGCTCGTAATTGCTCACTTAATCTTTGCCCGAAAACTCTTCATGTTCTCGAGCAAAGAGGGGAAACTGTGAGCACCTAATTTTTTCCCTAATGCAAATCTCTCCTAAAAATATCCCAAAATAGTTTAGAGTTGTTCATGCATATTTAGAGTTATTTTAAAACCATAAAAAATCGTTAAAATGTTCAATTCTTTATTTATTGTCATTTTAAATTTTAATTGTATTTTAGGATTTAGTTATATATTAATTGCATAATTAATACATAAAAATACAAAAATTAGTCACTCTTGCTGTGTTTTTGCATTTTTAGATTCAATTAGTTAAATGAGTCATTTTTGCAAAATCAAGTCGAAATTGAGTGTTTAAATCAATGGGCTAATTTTGGAAATGCAAAGAAAGAAAGAAAGAAAGAAAGAAAGAAAG
>NW_017686212.1:0-1587 GCF_001879085.1 Nicotiana attenuata | reverse complement strand
GTGCAGCTCTAATTTATCCCACCAAAGTTTCGTTATCTCTAAACCCACTTTTAAGTTCAAGTAATGAATCTCTTCAATTACCCAAAAGTGGTGTTGTTCAACAGCATTCTAACCTAATATTCTTTCTCAAGCAATAGAAGGTAATTAGACACGATTAATCAAGGGCCCATTCAATTAATCACCATACAAAACGTAGTTGAACAATCATACAATTAATCCGGCTCGATTATAACAAGTTGAGTCAAAACTTCAACCAACAATTAGTTCCATCAACCCTAGATAATTTTTTAGCTACTCATAACAAAATAAGATAAAACTACAAAGTTGTTCACAATGTATAATTACAAGAATTAAAAGGAGATAAAAAAACTCTAATGTTTGGTTGATCTTCTCACACTTGTTTTTGCCTCCAAAGTAGTCTAAAAACAAGCTTAATTATTTCTCGGGCGAGCTTCTAAAGTTTATAAGGATTTGGAACAAGTTTTCCCCGAATTACACTTTGGTCCCCAATTTTCTAGCAATTGAACAGTTCACCGCGGTCGCGGCAAGACCACGACGCGACCGCAGTGAAGGCTGAACATTCTGCCTCGCGTAATTGTCTGCCGCGGTTCCACCGTGGTCGCGGTGGATCTCACCTCAGTCCATTTTTGCTTCTTTATGCTCGGGTGCTTCTTGATTGGGCGTTTTCTTCACATTATTGACTCCAAAACACTCTGTAGTGCTTCCTCACTTAGTTAATTCCCTGCAAAGCAAAACAACACCAATTAGAGCATTTTATTATCAATTCGCCTATAAAACAACAATAAAGCATGGTAATATTAAGGTATAAATATCATCTATATAGCCTAATATCAGGTCTCCACTCCCTAGTTAATAATTTTCCAACAGTTGATGATATTTTAGACATAGGGTCTCCACTCCCTAGTCTCTTTTTCCAACATAGGGTCTCAACTCCCTAGTTGATGATTTTCCAACATAGGGTCTCCACTCCCTAGTTGATGATATTTTAGACATAGGGTCTCCACTCCCTAGTCTCTTTTCCAACATAGGGTCTCCATTCCCTACTTGATGATATTTTAGACATAGGGTCTTCACTCCCTACTTGATGATATTTTAGACATAGGTCTCCACTCCCTAGTCGCTTTTCCAACATAGGGTCTCCACTCCCTAGTTGATGATTTTCCAACATAGGGTTTCCACTCCCTAGTTGATGATTTTTAGACATAGTGTCTCCATTCCCTAGTCGGTTTTCCAACATAGGGTCTCCATTCCCTAGTTGATGATTTTTAGACATAGTTTCTCCAATCCCTAGTCGTTTTTCCAACATAGGGTCTCCACTCCCTAGTCCGCTTTTCCAACATAGGTCTCCACTCCCTAGTCTGCTTTTCCGACATAGGGTCTCCACTCCCTAGTCTGCTTTTCCAACATAGGGTCTCCACTCCCTAGTTGATGTTTTTCTTTAGACATAGGGTCCATTCCCTAGTCTACTTTTCCAACATAGGGTCTCCACTCCCTAGTTGATGTTTTAGTTTAGACATAGGGTCTCCACTCCCTAGTTGATGCTTTTTTTTAGACATAGGGTCTCAA
>NW_017686211.1:5719-6409 GCF_001879085.1 Nicotiana attenuata | reverse complement strand
TACAATTTGCTTAGTTTAATCTTTATTTGTCTAACTTCGTGTTCGTTGTAGTTAATTGACAGGATCCTCAATTAGTTGTACCTATTTAGTGTGCATAACTTGGAAAAGAGTGCATATTTAGGGTATTGTTGAACAACACCACTCCTAGATTATTAGAGGAATCTATAATTGCGGGTTTAAAGCGGGATTAGGAATAACGAAGTCTTGGGTGCAATCTAGATTGAATTGTGCTAAATAAAGCAAGCTAGTGTATCTCGGGAGAGTGCAATAGTAGATTACTGTGATTACTTGGGAGAGATTTGCGGTAAGATTAGCGTTCAAGATTGATAGAGATGAGTGGGTAAATTTGTATGAGCATAAACAGGAGGGATTCCATCAATAGGGGAAATCATTGCCTTAGCTTTGTCCCATAATTGTTTACAACTTTATTAATTTAGTTACAGCCATTTAGTTACTTGCAAGCTAGTTGTTAAAGAACACTCAACTGAGAATTTGAATGTTTGAGAAGCTGGTGCTGAATACTTGGTGGGTTTGAAGATAGCGGTTGATAGGTTAACTCTCTGTGGATTCGACCCTGGGCGTAATACTCGGGTTATATTTGCAACGTCCGCAGAGTTCTTTTTTAGAAGGCATAGTTGGGCGTGATCAAATTTTGGCGCCGTTGCCGGGGAGTTAACGGAATTATCAACT
>NW_017686211.1:0-1692 GCF_001879085.1 Nicotiana attenuata | reverse complement strand
ATTTCATGGGTCCCTTCGTCAGCTCCTATGGCAATAAATACATTCTTGTTGCTGTAGATTACGTGTCCAAGTGGGTGGAAGCTGCTGCATTACCTACCAATGATGCTAAGGTGGTAGTCGGGTTTCTCAAGAAGAACATATTCACCCGCTTTGGGACACCACGTGCAATTATTAGCGATGGAGGAACTCATTTCTGCAACCGGGCCTTCGAGAAGTTGTTGGCTAAATATGATGTGCGCCACAAGGTGGCTACTTCGTACCACCCACAGACAAGTGGACAGGTTAAGGTGTCCAACAGAGAGATCAAGAGCGTATTGACAAAAACTGTAAATGTTACAAGAACTGACTGGTCAAGGAAGCTGGATGATGCGCTATGGGCTTACAGGACAGCATTCAAGACACCAATTGGTATGTCACCATATAAGTTGGTGTTTGGGAAGGCTTGTCACCTACCTGTAGAACTGGAACATAAAGCGTGGTGGGCACTGAAACGGCTGAATTTAGACTTGGAAGCTGCGGGCACGTCGAGAGTCACGAAATTACATGAGCTAGAGGAGTTCCGGTATCTTGCTTTTGAGATCACAAGGCTATATAAAGAGAGAATGAAGAGGCTTCACGATCAGAACATCATTGAACGAAATTTCAAACCTGGAGACAGGGTACTGCTTTATAACTCAAGACTGCGGTTATTCCCAGGTAAGCTAAAGTCAAGGTGGTCTGGACCATTTCGTGTGGTTGAGGTGTTTCCATCCGGAGCTGTGGAAGTTTCTACTGAAGATGACTCTCGTACATTTAGAGTCAATGGTCAGCGGTTGAAATTGTATGTGGGTATGAACGAGCCTAAGAAGATAACCGAGCTACATTTGAATGAACCTCAGAAATCGAGCGAGCCGTGATTTCGCTCATATGAGTCGTGTCGCGACGTTAAATCAGGCGCTACGTGGGAGGCAACCCATGACATTGTTGTAATTGTAACCATTAAATAAAAAAATAAAAAAATAAAAAAAGGGGGTTTGTTGGGCGTTAGAATCAGAACAGGCGTTCTACCGCGGCTCCACCGCGACCGCGGTGAAACCACGGTAGATTACGCCCGCGGAACTTCACTGCCGCGGTTCCACCGCGATCGCGGCAGAACCGCAGCAGGCCCAGACGCGGCCAGATCTGAGAGCAAGTTTATGGCTTGGCTGCGTGCGTTGGGGAGGGCCTGCGATGTCGACCCCAGTACCATCTCCGACTCAGATTGAGTTTCAGGGAAGTTTTCTCACCCTTCTGTTCTTTACTATATTTTGATGACATGGGGACATGCCATTGTTTTAAGTGTGGGGTGGGAGACTTGCTCTGACTGTGTATGGTAATGTATATAGATGTATGTTGTTGTGTTGTATCATTAGAGTAATATGTTGTATATGTGTGAGTTGTTATATTAGGATTAGCTGAATTGGCCCAACGACGGACACTTCTTGACGGGGTTCTTGAGGGTCTAAGTCAGTAATATGTTGTAGAGGACTTTTCCTGATGACGGACTAGGTGGACAATACTCTTGAGGGAAGTAGTCCATGTAGGGTTTTTATTTTATTTTATTTTCTTCTTTTAGGTAGTGTAGTACCTCCCCCTTGGTTTTTCTTTTGACCACGGTTCTTTTCCAAGGGTTTTTCTTGAACCGGGTTAGGTAGATTTTTCTTTTTGAAGTTT
>NW_017686210.1:4383-6409 GCF_001879085.1 Nicotiana attenuata | reverse complement strand
CCGGGCGTAAAACAAGGCAGGTCGTCGAGTGATCGATGTCCCCACCGACGGTGGTTCAACGGGGTCGATAGAGACCAGGCCAATAGATGCGCGCTCACTTTTGAGAGGCTCAACGGCTTGGTTCTGTAGTGAGCTTCGGTTGACTTTGTTGGTCTTTTTGATTTTTACATTTTTCGCTTTCTCATTGAGCTTTTTTTTCATAGGCCTTTGATAAGCTCAAGTCTGAACTGCTCCGCTGCGGAGCCAAGTTGTGGAAAGCCCTGGATGAGGAGAAATCCCTCAGGCTCTTTGTGATAAAAGGGGGAAGAATTGAGGCACCTTCGGTACGAGGCTAATCGAAGCTTGAACTACAAAAGCCATCTTGAGAAATAGGTAATCTTTGCTCCGAGGGAACGCGTGCTTCTTCCTATGTTCTCAGAGATTAATATTTTAATGCTTCAGGTGCAGAGCAAGACAGAGGATCTGGGACGCCTTTGGGGCGAGGTTGGCCAGGCCAATCATGAGTGTGATGAGCTAAGGGCTCAGATAGATGCCCATATTGCGGCCAAGAAGAATGCTTTGGCCAAGGTTTCTGCCTTCGAGGTACTTCTTCGGAACGCCCATGAAAATAGCTTGGTTTAGACGAGCAGGATTGAAAGGATGGAGTCCGAACTTTTGGAGATGAAGGCCGAGGTCGTGGATGCCCGGGCTGAGGCTCAAGAGATTCGGGATTAGGCCGACAAGAAAGTGGCCATTTATTTAAAAGACGCTGCTGATGTTCGAGCAAAGTTGAAAGGTGCTTCCGATCGAGAGAGCTGGAGTAATGAATATGCTTGGTGTAAATCTCGGAAGGAAACCCTCAAAGAGATTCATGCTAGGGGATTCGATCTCTCGGAAGAGATAGCGCAGGCCAAGGCGGATGAATATGACGCCAAGTTCCTCTTGCCCGATATTGAAGATAATAGGGAGGAGGCCGATGGTCCAGAGTCCCCGAGGGAGAAGTAGACTAGGCTTTTTCTTTTTGATTCTTTGTACAGGGCTCTTAGAGAGCATTTACCGATGTATCTTTTGTATTTTGTCACATATACGTATAAAAGGAAACCTTTCGGTTTTTTCTTTAGTGCCTTTCCCTCTGCTTGTGCACGTCTTTCTTTTATACGTTGGTCGATGATTGGCCAGGTGAGCTGGACTTCGAGTAATGACCCTTAGGTATATAATTCGGCCCTGAGGCTCATTAGGCTGGCCCATAGGCCTTTGCGCATTTGATCGGTACGACCTCTGATCTAAGCTGGCGACAAGGGCTCTTATGCATTTAGGTCGGTACGACCTTTAGTTCAAACTGGCGACAGTGGCTCTTACGTGTTAGGTCGGTAAAACCTTTTAATTTAGGCTGGCAATAGTGGCTCTTACGTATTTGCCCTTAGGCATTTTTTAGTTAACTGTTTCAGGCTAAGTCTCCGAGTCGGATTTTGACTCGAACTCATTGACCCTCAATTTTTTGAATTTCAAGCCGGCCCTTAGGCTTTTACGCATTAGGTCGGTACGACCTCTAATATGGGCTGGCAGCAGTGGCTCTTATGCCTTGGGTCAGTACGACCATTAATATAGGCTTTATTTTACCTCGCTAAAGACTTTTTGAAGTTTTTGTGTTTGCCTGACTCTTCGACGGCTCGATAAGAGCCTCGATTGTGAGCCGTCATGTAGCGATAAATGAGCACCTCGGGAGGTTTCGCTCGATGGCTAAGCTATTTCGAAGCCTATTGTTTGGAGCTGATATGATCGAAGCTCTTTTGCTTGTGCTGAGGGAAGCTTGATTAACCTGTTCTTTCCGAAGTTTATTCGAAGTAATGGAAGGCCTGTGATTTTATAGTGACGACCGGGCATCCCCGAGTCGCGTTAGTTTGGCCGGTTTAGCCTTATGGCCGTAGTCATTGTGTTTGGCCGGAGCCTTTTAGTCCCCGAGTGAAGTAGTTTTCGGCGTCTATATCAAGGGTATGCCTTTTTAGGGGTCTTATAAGTTCGATATATAGCTTTAACTTTAAGATCG
>NW_017686210.1:0-750 GCF_001879085.1 Nicotiana attenuata | reverse complement strand
AGTGGTAGCAGCGGTAGCAGCTTCGGCGACAGTGGCAAGGGGTGGGGGGATTGATTTGTGTAAGGGAATATGTGGAGAGAGAGTTTGGGAAATTTTTTGGAAAGAAAATAACATTTTGGTTAGAATCCTTAGATACATGGCAAACAAAGGGGCAGTCACCAACACAGATGTACCTAAACCTTGTAGGGTCACTTTTAACTTGCTGCAAGTCATACCTATTTGCAAGAGAATACATGTTGATCATTTTCCTAGCTTCAGGTATATCTTTAAATTTCATTGACCTATCTAACTCTTTATAGTCAGTTAACTTATCATTGATGACCCTCCTCTTTTGTAAAAAAATTTGCTCCAAATCATCAAAACTTAATTCAGGAGAATCAGAATCAGTAGCAGAATCATTTTCCTCACTTTCATTATCACTACAATCAGTAGCAGCTTCAACTTTTGCTGTGTGTGACTCACTGTGAGTGACTATATTAAGTACATCAAGTGCAGGTTCACACTCTTCTACAGCAAACAAATTAACAACATTACACTATTCATTAACAAGGTCCATTAGAGTCCTAATCCCAACATCCCCATCTATTTCATAATATCTACCACCAGGACCCTTTACTATTAATTGCTGCACTCCTACATACCCAAACTTTGTATCAAATTCATCAACTAAATCAGCATAAGAGAGCAAGTTAGAGTCAAAACCTTTATTGATGTGCACATACTCTCTTTATACAGCGGGTGTGGCTTTCT
>NW_017686209.1:5749-6409 GCF_001879085.1 Nicotiana attenuata | reverse complement strand
TTTGCTTTAGCTTCACTTGCCTTAATCATCATCACAGTTTGTGACGGCTTCTTGCATTCCCCCTTCTGCACTAACTCGATCATGTGAGCCTCATGATGAATTGGTAGCGGATTGTGCGTGATATTGGGAGTCTCCGGAGCCTGCACCTCAATTCTCTGTGTATCAATGAGTTCCTGAATGGCGGTTTTCAGATGCCAACATTTCTCTGTGTCATGTCCAGGCGCTCCAGAGCAATACTCACAGCTTACTAAATGGTCCAGGTTCCTTGGGGGAGGGTTTGGTAATTTGGGTTCGATCGGGTTCAACATGCCCAACTGCCTTAATCTGTGGTACAGGCTGGTATAAGATTCACCCAAGGGAGTAAAAGTCTTCTTCTTCTGCAACCTATCATTTTTAAATGCGGGGTTGGGTCGGTAACTGGTTCCAGCGGCATTTCTGTTGGTTCTTGGGGGTGGGTAGGTTTTTTGAGATGGGTAAGTATTTTGGGGAGTAGGTGCGCGCCATTGTGCATGGGTAGGGGTTGGGGTATGTCTGCGCATGATGGACGGAGAAATGGGGAGTAAGAGGTGGGTAGTAATGCTGTGGTGGGCCATATGGGAGTAGTGTGGGTAAGCGTTGGGGGTGAGGGCGAGGTTGGTGATAAGTATGGGTGACGGACTC
>NW_017686209.1:0-2769 GCF_001879085.1 Nicotiana attenuata | reverse complement strand
TTAAACTTTTGGTTTTTTTTTTCCTCTAACCCGTTTCTACTCTCGCCGCGGGCTTTGCGAAGTCGTATTTTCGAAATCGGAGGTCTGGTACCNGTTTTTCCAACGCTCCATGCGGCCTATACTCATTTTCTTAGTTACCAGCCACTGTCTGTGATGATTCAACAAATTCCTGGATGTGAGGTCGTTTGGCCGGTCTTCCGAATGCGACGTCCCTTCTATACCAAGCCTGATAGTCAGGCGACACTTCTCCTTTGGCTCGATCTCGAACACAAGTGTTTGCCGTCAAATATTGACATTCGCTCCAGACCTGGCGGACCATTGCTTCAGGAAACTGGCCATCAGGGCCAATCTCAACCACTTGCAAACTGAGATCATCATCCTTAGGTACTATCTGGCATCTCCCCAGCTGTCTCAACACTCGATACGGTGCGTAAGGCTGAATGCTTCTAAGCCCCATCAGAAGGAAATGTGGTCGGGCTGCCGGCATGTATACGATTTCATCAACGGGTAACCATCCCAGTGTCCACTCTATTTGGCTAGCAGTGAGGGACCGAAAATATGTTGTCCAACCCGTGACTCCTTCTGGCAATTCAACCCCTTTAATCCTCGTGTAAAACTCTTCTATGCATGTTTTTTCTGGAGACCCGTAGCTCAAAAACTGAGGGCGATGACACAGATGCTCGATCATCCACATTTGTAACAATAGACTGCACCCCTCGAAGAAAGCTTCCCCGGCCTTGCAGGCTGTAAGAGCACGGAAGATGTCGGCCAATATCATAGGTGCAAGTGTACTTTTGGCTTGAGTAATTAACATGCTGACGACCCCAGCTATTTTTATGTCAATGTTCCCATCCTTCCTTGGAAATACTAAAAGCCCCAGGAAAGCTACCATAAAGGCGAAACGTCGATGCTCCTCCCACTTTTGGCGGTTTCCTTTGCTACATATCTTACTTTCTGGGTTGTTGAACCCCCCGATATGGCCATATCGATGATATATGAAGCTCAGAGTACAAAAGCCATTTGCCAGATCTGTGTTATGGACGGTTCTGACTATCTTTAAAGAATCTAGAAATCTGTGCACGGCTACAACTCTGGGGGCAACCAAGTATTTGTGCCTCAACGGAACTTCATCCTTTCCAATGTAGCCAGCTATTTCTTCTAATGTCGGGGTAAGCTCAAAGTCTGAAAAATGGAACACATTATGTGCTGGATCCCAACATGTAACCAGTGCTCTAATAATATCTCCCCGAGGCACAATATCGAGCAAACCGGTAAGCCCTTTCAAATGTTTCTTGACTGCATCTTGCCCTTCTCCGCCTAAATCGTTCCACCACAGACGTAACTCCAAAGGGATTTTATGTATGATTGAAAATAATTCATTTTGAGTCGTGCTCATCCTGCACATTTATTAAGGTGATTTTAATCACTTATTCTGACCTAAAAGAGAAAAATGGCACGATCTCTGTATCCAATTTAAACAAACAGTCGGTATTGCGGATACGGCCTTTCAGCACTTCATAAAGAAGATTTTAAGGTTGTGCCTGCCAACCGTTAAAAAATGACTCAGGGTGGCTGTTCTTGCAAAAACAGCCTTCCGGCGCCCTTTTGGGGACATTCGGCTTATTTTAAACAAGAATGGCGGCACCCGACTTATTCATGATGAAATTAAAAAAATTTAGCATTTTTTGGCTATTTTTGAAAAGGGGAGGTTGGACCCGATGCGGGTTGCCTACGTATCTCACATCCGGTGAGAATCAAACCAGTGTAGTTCGGCCAAATAAATCTAACTATTGTTGAAAACAAGACTTTTTTTTTATTTTTTTATTTTTTTTGTTGGCGAATACACTATTTCTGAAAGCAAAATTCTTTTTTCTATTTTCTTTTTCAGTGGCAAATAAAACGAACTAATTTGAAAAATAAAGCTCTTTTTGTTTTTCTTTTCCATTGGCTAAAAAAACGTTTCGTCTTTTTTTTTCTCTTTCAATGTCTCAAAAATCCGGCAGCATTTCGGCACTACTTCATACTTGTCTTATTCTCTGAGTGTTAATTGTTGCCTTGTATAACCTGTCTTACTTCATAGTTGTACTCATTACTTCCGTTTATTTCATGCCGTTGCAAGATTTATTATTATGCTTATTCTCAGTAGGGCCCTGACCTTCCTCGCCACTACCCAACCGAGGTTAGGCTTGGCACTTATTGAGTACCATTGTGGTGTACTCATGCCCCTTCTGCGTATGTTTTTCATGTGCAGATCTAGGTACTTCATCCCAGGCGTATCACTCTCGAGGCGGAGAGACCTAGCAGAGACTTCAAGGTACATCTGCCGCGTCCGCAGACCAGGAGTCTCTATCTTATTCTAGCTTTAGTAGTTAGCTTTTCCTCTCGTACTGTTGTTTTAGACATTCTGGTGTTAGAGCAGTGTATTACCTTCCGTTAGCTTGTGTTCCCGTGAGTTTCCGGGTTTTTGGATGATATTGTAGAATTCCAAATTATTGGGTTGTATATGCCGAGCGGCATTTATATGCAGTTATCCTTCTAGCTTGTTTAGTTTAATTAATTATTTCCGCAAGTTATGTTATTTTCGCATTGTTAGGCTTACCTAGTCGTAGGGACTAGGTACCATCACGACATGTTCTCGGAGGGCGAACTGGGGTCGTGACAAGTTGGTATCAGAGCTCTAGGTTCATAGGAGTCACGGGACACAGGACGATTTAGTAGAGTCTTGCTGATCGGTACGGAGATGTCTGCACTTATCTACGAGAGGCTATG
>NW_017686208.1:5614-6409 GCF_001879085.1 Nicotiana attenuata | reverse complement strand
GCAGAAGCGAAGGGAGGATCGCAGAAGCGACTTTTGGGCCTGGTGCTGCTTTCGCAGAAGCGGTTAGGGGAGCCGCATCTGCGAAGCCGCAGATGCGGAAGATAGACCGCAGAAGCGGTTTTTAGAATTTTAGAAGATTCCGCAGAAGCGGAAAAATCACCGCAGATGTGGTAGTCGCAGAAGCGAAAAAGGACCGCAGAAGCGGAAATAACTGATCAGAAGTGGGTTTCAATCCCTTCGCAAAATTTTACAGAAACATATTTTTAACTTCGGAATTGGGGTGTTCTTGAGCGATTTTGAAGAGGAAATTCAAGAACTTCGATCAGGTAAGCATTCTTGGACTTGGAACACAATTTTATCATGCAAATACATGAAATTACACTGAAAACTCAAGGAATTAAGGTCAAAAATGGTGGTTTAGGGCTTGAAACCTAAAAGAACAAAAATGGGAATTTGAGGGGTCATTTGGACTCCGATTTTGGTGTTCTTTATACGTATAGACTCGTGGCGAGATAAGGAATCCGGTGATGTGAATTTTATAATTTTTCAAGAAGTGGGCCCGGGGCTCGGGTTTTGCCAACTTCGTAATTTTCGATGTTTTGCCAACTGGGTTGGAAGTACTCACAATACTCCCTGCACCTTGTGTGCAGATCCAGGTACACCACAGGGTGAGTGAGGATTTGTTTAGCTGAGCAGCAGTATTCGGGAGTATTGAGGTAGCTGCATGGCATTCGCAACCTTGATCTCTCCCATCTATCTTTATCCTTTTTATTCGTATTTTTCTTTCCCTTAGAC
>NW_017686208.1:0-821 GCF_001879085.1 Nicotiana attenuata | reverse complement strand
CAACAAAAGGATGTCGCCAGGGAGAATGCAATACAACAATGCAACAAGGACCATAAGAGCAAGTTTGAAGACATAGATAGGATCTTTTGTAATTCATAAATCATAGCTTAGTCTAGTTTCTTTTATTCTTTACACGGGGTAATAAGGAGGTCAGCGAGCAGTAGCAGCAGCAACAACGGTGAAAATCACAGCTCCTGGTAGTCCCAGATACCAAACCCTCCCGAACTACACTGACCTGATTCCTTTTTAGCCAAGGATATGTAGGCAACCTTTGAAGCAGGGTGCGGTCAGACGGTTTTCAAAATTGCTTCACACGGAATATGCGAACGGGCAAAAATCGCTCATTACCGCTCACTTATCTTTGCACGAAAACTCTTCGTGTTTCCGGGCAAAGAGGGGCAGCTGTGAGCACGTGATTTTTGCCCAATATATGAATTATTCCCAAAAATTCAAACAAAATGATTTCTTTCATTATTTTACAATTTTGTGAATTTTGTGTTATTTTCTGTTAACTGTTTGCATTTTATTTGTGCATTTTAATTCATATGGAAAATATAAAAAATACATCTTGGCATTGGCATTTAGGATCTAATTTCATATTTTAGGATTAATTAGTGGTTAAATTGTTTTTAGAACGTAATATGGAGAAAATAACAAAAATAGTCCACTTTTGCATTTTTAATTGTTAATTGTTGAATTGGTCGCGGAATAGGTTTTAAACAATTTTAGGAATTAATTAGCTTAACTTTGAAAATATATTAGGTCTTTATTTTAATTTTTGTCATTTTTATAAAGTTCAGTAAAAATAAAAAATAAATAAA
>NW_017686207.1:0-6410 GCF_001879085.1 Nicotiana attenuata | reverse complement strand
TGCTCCTATGCTAACTCCCTTGAAATTTGCTGCTCCGTCGAAAAACTTCCTCCAGCCGTCATAGGATTGTGCAATGTCCTCTCCTATGAAGGATACCTCCTCATCAGGAAAATACGTCTTCAGAGGCTCGTATTCTCCATCCACAGGGTTTTCAGCGAGGTGATCTGCTAGGGCCAGTCCTTTGATTGCTTTCTGAGTCACGTAGACAATGTCAAATTCACTCAGCAAGATCTGCCACTTGGCTAGCTTGCCGGTGGGCATGGGCTTCTGAAAGATATACTTCAATGGGTCCATTCTTGATATGAGATACGTGGTGTAAGCACTGAAATAATGCCTCAACTTCTGAGCTACCCAAGTCAGAGCAGAACAGGTGCGCTCTAGTAAGGAATACCGAGCCTCGTACAGGGTGAACTTCTTGCTGAGATAATAAATGGCCTGCTCTTTTCTCCCCATTTCATCATGCTGCCCCAAAACACAACAAAACGCTCCATCCAATACTACAAGGTAGAGTAGCAGGGGTCTACCTGGTTCGCGCAGAACCAGAATCGGCGGTGTTGACAGGTACTCTTTGATTCTATCAAAGGCTTTCTGGCAGTCGTCAGTCCATTTGGTAGCGGCGTCCTTCTTCAACATCTTAAAGATCGGCTCACAAATGACAGTGGACTGAGCTATGAACCGGCTGATGTAGTTACGTCTCCCCAAGAAACTCATAACCTCCTTCTTGCTCTTCGGCGGCGGCAATTCTTGAATAGCTTTGACCTTTGATGGATCCAATTCTATCCCTCGCCGGCTCACAATGAACCCAAGTAGTTTTCCGGCAGGAACCCCAAATGCACATTTTGCGGGATTCAGCTTCAGGTTGTACCTTCTCAGTCTATTGAAGAATTTCCTCAAATCCCCCATGTGATCAGCGGCTTTCATGGATTTGATGATGACGTCGTCTACATACACTTCGATCTCCTTGTGTATCATGTCATGAAAAATTATGGTCATGGCCCTCATGGAGGTGGCCCCTGCATTTTTCAACCCAAACGACATCATTTTGTAACAATACATCCCCCATGGCGTAATGAAAGCCGTTTTCTCAGCGTCCTCTTCATCCATCCATATCTGATGGTACCAGGCAAAACATTCAACAAATGACTGCAACTCATGCTTGGCGCAGTTGTCAATCAAGATGTGTATATTCGAAAAGGGAAAGTCATCTTTTGGACTGACCCGGTTGAGATCCTGGTAGTCATCGCAAATTCTGACCTTCCCATCCTTCTTCGGTAGTGGCACAATATTGGCTAACCATGTCGGATACTCTACTACCCGGAGGACCTTAGCTTTGACGTGCTTAGTGACTTCTTCCTTGATTTTCAAACTCATGTCTGGCTTGAACTTTCTGAGCTTCTTCACTGGCGGACAGGCCGGATCAATCGGTAATTTGTCAGCCACAATGGACGTGCTTAGACCAGTCATGTCGTCACATGACCATGCGAATATGTCCTCATATTCCTTTAGAAATTTTGTATACTCTTCCTTCTCAGACGATGACAAATGAACGCTGACTCGTGTTTCTTTGATGTTCTCTGCATCTCCTAGATTGACGGTCTCCGTCTCGTCCAGGTTGGACTTAGGCCTATTCTCAAAATTCTCAACTTCTTTAACAATTTCTTCCGGTATATCATCTTCCTCTGAATCTGTGTCCGTTTGTCGCGTTGTCTCTTTGCATGTCATAGTCGTTGGTTCATCAAGATAAGTAATAGTAATGTTGTTTGAGTAGAGTAATGAGTGAAAATAATAAGAGAGAGATTTGTGAGAAAATTGAAATACTTTAATAAATTCCATAAGTGTTTTGAACATTGGAGCTCTTTCTTGCGAAAAAAGAAAAATGCGAAAAGAAAATAAACTTAATAAAGCAAAATAGTGCGTAATGCTTTGTTTAGCCTTGCTACCCCGAGGCACGTCGGGCTCTGGTGGTTCTGACGGTCCAGCTGCTGAGGTGTGCTCCTCTGCTCACAGCCTGTATGGAAGAGCCTTCCTCCCCCTCCTCCTCGAAAATGACACAACAATCCATATCATCCTCTTCCAGGAACAAGTTACTCATCGCTGCTAATGCTTCCTCTTCTTCTGACCCATAGATAACCTCGGCTGGTTGAAAAGTCTGCTCTAGACGGGGTATCGGTTGCTCCAATGGATAATAAGGGCCGCACCATGGTGGCGACCAGTCCTTGAATTCTTCCCGGGTATACTCATACCCCAAGCCGAAGGTGGTACCATGCTTCTTGAGCTTGATAGGCTTAGCGATTCCTTGGAGGTTTTTGCCAAGTCCTTTGCCAGGTTTATATCCGCTCCAATTCAGTATGCTTTCAATTTTGTTGTTCCACCATTTGTCTTTGTCGACTGTGTTGACCCGCTCGATGTGGTGGTATGTTTCCCCACCTAATCTTCTTCTTCCTCCAATTGCTGGAATGGTCTGGCAGCTATATATGGGGTTACTACCGTCACCATAAATGATCACCTCCTGGTGATTCCATTCAAATTTTACTTCCTGATGTAGTGTTGATGCCACGGCCCCGGCGACATGAATCCATGGTCGTCCCAACAGCAGATTGTAAGAAGCCGGCACGTCTATCACTTGAAAATCAACATCGAACCAAGTGGGCCCCATTTGCAAACGTAGGCTAATTTCCCCAATAGTGGACCTTTGAGATCCATCGAAAGCTTTGACGTTGATGGCCCCATCCTTGATTTCATGCAGCCCTTTTCCCAATATTCTGAGTGTTACCAGAGGACAAATATTGATACTGGACCCCCCATCGACCAGGATCCGGGTGATAAAACAATCTTCGCACTGCACAGTGATGTGCAATGCTTTGTTATGACTCAATCCTTCCGGTGGCAGCTCATCCTCGTGAAAGGTGATTTTATGACTCTCCAACACTTAGCCCACCATGTTTGCCATTTCTCCTCCAGTGATGTTGCTTGGTACATACGCCTCACTCAATACCTTCAACAAAGCATTCTTGTGTGCATCAGAACTTTGTAATAAAGCCAAAATAGAAATTTGTGCCGGTGTTTTGTTCAGCTGGTCAATGACCGAGTATTCCTTGGCTTGTATCTTTCTCCAGAGATCACCGGGTCCAGTTTCAATGATGGCTTGTCGGCCAGAGGTCTGCTTACTCGACTCAGCTAAGTGTTCTGGGGTATAAACCCTGCCGGTTCTTGTCATACCCTGCGCTGCAACTGTTTCTCCGAACTTGGCTTTTCCTTTCCTTCTTGCCTCGGCTGTGTAGTCCCACGTTATAGCTTTTGTGTGGAACGGTGTTACGGCTGTCATTGCTACTGGAATAGGCACCCTTGCCTTGGAAGGTAATACAACAACTTCAAAGGGCTCAGGCGCCTTTGGGGACCCGAACTCGACCTCGATTGGTGTTGGCGTCTTTACGGAGGCCGGTGCTTCAAACTCAAGCGGTATGGACATGTTCACCTCAGCATATTCAGAAAGCTGAATTTGGACTACAATCGGGTTAAGAGTGACTGTTGGTTTCTTTGGATCGTCACCTTCCGTGATCAAACCGATTGATCCTTTGGGATCCCAATCATCTTCTATTTCAATCATATAAACACTTCCACCCTTGTGGTCTAGTAGAGGGTTGCTGCGGACGTTTGGAGCAGGCTCCTTTGCCACGATAATCTTGTTATCAATTAAAGCCTGGATCTTGTCCTTCAGGGAGCGGCACTCATTAATAGTATGTCCCTTCATGCCAGAATGGTATGCACAGGTTTTGTTTGGGTTAATCCACCGGGAAGGGTTTTCAGGAGTTATGGCAGGTACAGGGGTGACATAACCAGCGGCTTTGAGTCTTTCGTACAGCTGGTCGATTGGCTCGGCAATGGAGGTGTATTGTTTGGGAGGTCTGCGGTCAAAATTTGGTTGGGGTCTAGGAAAGTTTTGGCGAGTAAGAGGTGATTGATAGTGAGATGGTTGAGTGTTGTAGTCTTGGTAGACTTGTGCGGGTTGGGAATATTTGGGTGAAGTGGGTTGGTATGTGGGAGGTGGAGGTGATTGATAGGTAGGTGGTGGAGCTTGGTAGGAAGGTGCGGGTGCTTGGAAATTTGGAGTGGGTTGATATGTAAGTGGAGATATCGGGTAGGTATGATATTTACTGGTGATTTGGTTCTCTGTGCAACCATTACGGCACTTACGTCCCTCTTCTTGGATGTACCACTAGACTACAGAGCTTTATTGGTGGCTTGCAAAGCTTCAAAGTTAGTGACCATACCACTTTTGATGCCCTCTTCAATCCTTTCTCCCAGCCTGATGATGTCAGAAAATTTATGGTTCTCGATCAGCATCAATCTTTCATAGTATTGCGGATCCTGAGCCCTGACGAAAAACTTGTTCATCTGTTCTTCCCCTAAAGCAGGTCGAACCTTAGCAGCCTCTGACCACCAACGAGTGGCATACTAGCGGAACGTTTCTGTAGGTTTCTTCTATAAATTCTGAATGTAAAACACATCTGGTGCATTCTCCATGTTGAACCTGAACCTGTCCATGAAGTCGGACGCCATACTAACCCAGTTTGACCACTTCTTGGGGTCTTGGTTAATGTACCAAGACAGAGCATCTCCTTTCAAGCTTCTCATGAAAAGCTTCATTCGAATTCTCTCATCTTTCCCTACTCCGACCAACTTGTCGCAGTATGTCCTCAAGTGTACCCTGGGATCTCCTGTACCATCAAACATTTCGAACTTGGGAGGTTTGTACCCCTCGGGCAGTTCGACATCTGGTTGAATGCAAAGGTCTTCGTAATTCAGTCCCTCGATCCCCTTGCTTCCTTCAACACCCTGAACTCGGCTAGTCAGCTTCTTGAGTTCTGCGGCTAGATTCTTGATAAGAGAGTCTTTGTCATCAGACTCATGTGTGCTTGAGGCGGGCTGAATGGGGTGTGGTATGGTTTCCACATAGATGGGGGTGTTGTGGTGATGATCATTTGTGGAGTTCAGTGGTTCGGGGATGAGCAGTGGGGTGTTGCTTGAAGTGTGGCATGTGTTGCAGTGGTGATGGGGAGTGGGTTGGTTTTGTGGCTTCGGGATGTTTTGAGGAGGTATGGGATTTTGAGTGTTGGGGAAGCTGATATCCGGGGTAGTGAGGGAAAATGACAAGCTTGCCAAGTTTCGAACTTGGTCCAATTCTTCCTAAAATTTCAATAACTTCTGTTCGAGCTGGGAGGCACTTTCCTTGGAAACCTGAATACCCTGAGAAGTCTCTACCCTTTCGACTGAGCTCTCCTTTCTGATGTTGCTCAAATCTTCCATCTTTCCTTTGTTCTTAGTTCTGATAGGACTCAGAGGAGGAGGAAGCGGAGGACCCTTGGATCTTGTGGAATATGATCACGAGATTTATACACATAGTGTAAGAATATAAATCGTGCCCTAAATTTGGAGCCTCGTTGTGCCCGAGGTACGACTAGCGACAACTAAATTTGGAGAACTTAGAATGTTAAATGCCTCATTTTATTGATAAAAAATAAGACGAATCCCAAAACGACACTAAATAACAGGAAATAAAAGTGTCACTAGTGGCCATAGGCCTTATTACATTTGTAAAGCAAAAATAAACTCCTATCTACTTGGTCCCAGAAGGACCTTCCCCAGACTCGGCATTGTTGGCTCCCTCATACAGTTCTCCCAGCTCGCGCAATCCTAGCAACAAGTAGGCCCTCGCCAGATGTCCGCCTTCATTTCCTTCAGCAACCCGGCAATCTTCAACCCTCTTCAGGAACTTCTTTTTCAGCTCCACTACGCCCCGCTCCAAACAGATTAGTCGTTTGTTGGCGCTGACAGCCATATCTTCTCATTCTCCAATTAGCTTTTGATTGGCTTCTTGTATTTCACGGTGCTCATTTTCACATTCCCGCATCCTCTTGTGCAGTTGGTTGTACTTTACCTGTGCTTCAGCCTTTTCATCAATAATCCTGTGACCTCGAACAAATCCGGGCTGACCCAAACCGTTGTGATTGTCCTCCAGCCAGCCTAGATAGTGTGGAGTACGACTAGTATGGTAGCGATCTGGCTCGATGGTGTCTCTTCCCAAGACAATTTTGCTATGCCACATATGCTGAGCCTTGCACCTGTGCGAACTATCGTCGTTCTGGAAGTCAGCCCGGAAGTGACTCATCTTGTCGACCCTTGGTATAACCTGCTTCCTACCAGCCTGTCTCATAACTCGAAGAGGGACACAAGGGTAGGTCCCCCTCAAACCGATCAATATCAGAAATGGCGCATCCCTAGATCGAACGATGAATTCTTCAGTAGGGAACCACTCGAACATCCATTGCACTCGGTCCTCAGTCAGATTATCAAAAGAGTTCGACCCATTCTCTAGCATTCTCGGTTGGGCGAACATGTTAGGCATGTAA
>NW_017686206.1:5825-6411 GCF_001879085.1 Nicotiana attenuata | reverse complement strand
GTCCTCGAACGTAGTTATTCGACGCCCGGTGTAAGTCTAACTCTTACGGTTTTTCGAAGCAGTCCCGAGTGAGTTGGTCGAGCTCGGTGTAGTTCAACCTTAGTCCCGAGTGAGTGTATTCGAACTCGGGCAAAATTCAAACCTTAGATTTTCACAAGATAGTCCCCGAGTGAGTGGAATCGAACTCGGGCAGAAAATCCAAACCTTAGGTTTTTACAAGATAGTCCCCGAGTGAGTGGAATCGAACTCGGGCAGACATCCAAACCTCAGGGTTTTACAAAACAGCCCCCGAGTGAGTGCATTTGAACTCGGGGAAGATTCAACCCTTAGGTCTTTTCAAGGTAGTCCCCGAGTGAGTGTATTCGAACTCGGGGAAGATTCAAACCTTAGGTTTTTACAAGATAGTCCCGAGTGAGTGGATTCGAACTCGGGCACAATTTGACCTTTAGGTTTTGTATCGATTTTACGCCTTTTTCTTAAGGTCTTACAAATTCGAGTATACTTCGCCATTAGTGAAGTCGATGATGAGGCCGGTATTACCTCTTTTGAGATTTTATGAATTTGGACCCGCCTTCTCGAGGACTTA
>NW_017686206.1:0-1897 GCF_001879085.1 Nicotiana attenuata | reverse complement strand
CCCTTTTATACATTCTGATTAAGGGTAAAAATAAGGTAGGTAAATTAATTACATCGTGGATCCCTGTAATTACGCCTTAATGGCCTGAAGTGGTTGAGAAAATCACGTTTGGGCGAGATATCCGGCGACGCTTGGTTATCCGTTACGAGTCCGGCTCCCGACCTTGTGTGTTTCTCCATCCGGTGGTGACTCATATCGAGCTCTGCAACGGTCTCGAAATGACTCGACCTCGGTTGTTGACGTGGCCGTCGTTCTACCTTGCATCCAGGTCGGGTTCGATGGCCCCGACTTGCCCCGGACCGGACCCAACCCGGTCGGGCTCAAGCAAAAAGGGTATCACCCAATACAGATAGTCCCCTCGTTTATTAGAGAGTAATGATAATAAACGATATGATCGGTGACGTGATGCCCGTGACGTATGGCCATACGCCAGCTGAAAAAGCCATCGAGTGCTCTGACCACGTCTGCTGTAGGCATTTAATGCTTCTCTTAATTATCTGTCGCTTCGTGTCTGTACGTTCTTACCGAACTCTCTGTACGTTCTTACCGAACTCCAACGTCGCGGTTTCGATCTTGCATCGGACGTCACCAAAGCCGCCGAAGCTGAGGACGCTTCGAGAAGGGCGACGTTCCCCGAAGAATTCGAGGATGGCTCTGATTGACTCCGGGAATAGGCTATGCTTTGTTTTGTTTTCCCCTCTTATGTAATTGCTCCGGTAGCGAGCTTTTTTATGAAACATTGCCCTTTGCCATCTATTGCTCCTTTTTCAATCTTGTTATTACTTTGCCTTTTATCTTTTTGGAATGATGGTAGTCCTTTATGTTTTTCGAAGTAGTCTCCGAGTGAATGTATTCGAACTCAGGTGAACTTTGACCTTTGGGTTTTCTCAAGGCAGTCCCCGAGTGAGTTGATTCGAGCTCGGGTAAAAAAAATCAAACCTTACGTTTTTCAATATAGTCCTCGAACGAGTTTATTCGAGCCCGGGTGAAGTCTAACTCTTAGGTTTTTTCGAAGCAGTCCCCGAGTGAGTTTGGTCGAGCTCGGGTGTAGTTCAAACCTTAGTCCCCGAGTGAGTGTATTCGAACTCGGGCAAAATTCAAACCTTAGATTTTCACAAGATAGTCCCCGAGTGAGTGGAATCGAACTCGGGCAGAAAATCCAAACCTTAGGTTTTTACAAGATAGTCCCCGAGTGAGTGGAATCGAACTCGGGCAGAAATCCAAACCTCAGGGTTTTACAAGACAGTCCCCGAGTGAGTGCATTTGAACTCGGGGAAGATTCAACCCTTAGGTCTTTTCAAGGTAGTCCCCGAGTGAGTGTATTCGAACTCGGGAAGATTCAAACCTTAGGTTTTTACAAGATAGTCCCGAGTGAGTGGATTCGAACTCGGGCACAATTTGACCTTTAGGTTTTGTATCGATTTTACGCCTTTTTCTTAAGGTCTTACAAATTCGAGTATACTTCGCCATTAGTGAAGTCGATGATGAGGCCGGTATTACCTCTTTTGAGATTTTATGAATTTGGACCCGCCTTCTCGAGGACTTATGGTTAAAATAATGCCTTATCGAGGCCTTACGAATTTCGAACTCACCTTTGAGGTCTTACAGTTTTATGTGTCGCCTTATTAAGGTCTTATGAGCTTGGACTTGCCTTCTTGAGGTCTTATAGTTTAAGTGTTGCCTCATTGAGGTCTTATGAGTCCGAGTATGCCTCAATGAGGTCTTATGTGCCTAAAGGAGGTCTTATGTGATCGAATATGCCTCGAGGAGGACTTATGAGATCGAATATGCCTCGAGGAGGTCTTATGAGATCGAATATGAGATCGAATATGCCTCGAGGAGGTCTTATGTTCGAATGTGCCTCGAGGAGGTCTTATGAGTATCGAATAGTGCCTCG
>NW_017686205.1:2053-6411 GCF_001879085.1 Nicotiana attenuata | reverse complement strand
CGTTAAAGTGAGGGGTTGGGGTGTTTTTTAAAAAGGGGTTGGGTTTAAAATTTAGAAAAATAGTTACCCGAGTCAGATATGCGGTCGCACTTTGCGATCGCAGAGATGAAATGCGGTCCGCAGAATGGACCGCAAAAGTGCTCCAAAAATCCCATCCTATTGTTTGGGTCTGCGGCGGAAATGCGGTCCGTATACCCATTTTGCGGTCGCGTAATGCACCGCATTTTTGACCTCAAATTTGACTGACACATTGACTTACTTTGCGATAGAAATGCGGTCCACATATCATTTATGCAGTCGCATAATGGACCGTATTCTGACCTTAATTTTAACCAAACTACTGACTCAATCTGCGGCAGAAATACGGTCCGCATACATGATTTGCGACCGCATTCTGGACCGCAAAATAATACTTTTCTGGAAAAACTTGGTTCTTTGATTTTTAAATACTTAGATTAGTACGATGGGTCTGAACCGCGGTGAGCAAGCTCGCCGTGAAGAGTTTTACACATTCCCAACACATATTCGGAACCTGACCCTACGAGCTACTATGTTTTGAGCACAAATTTTTTTCGGGGCCTTACATTCTCCCCCACTTAAAATCATTCGTCCTCGAATGAGGATCTTGAAAATCAGTTGGTTTTTGATAACATGATATGCAGACTCCCAATTTTCACTAGCTCCCATATTTTTGAAAATTTTTGCCAGAGTTTCCTTTGTAATTTAGACATATCTACCTGTCAGAGAGCCCCCGAAACACAATTCCAAGTACCATTACACAATTACAACTATCCCTACAGCTGGTATACAATTCATTACCTCAACAATTGCACATAAATTAGTCACTTCAATGAGTCCCACATAATTTAACCGCTTCAACATACTGCATGCATATAAATAAATCATTATCAATCACAACTCATACAATTCTTACACCACTAGAGGGATTTCAATAGTAAAACATTTAGGAAGAAATGATGGGGTGTCTTTGCACCAATTTGGACACAATATCAATTTGTTTAGGGATAATAGTTCGCACGATTATTACTAGACTTGCTCAAACAGATGGGGATATGATTCATTCATTTCATTTTCCGCTTCCCATGTGGCTTCCTCAACTCGTTGACTTCGCCATAATACTTTAATTGAAGCAACTTCCTTATTTCTCAATTTACGGACTTGCCTATCAAGAATAGCAATCGGAACTTCTTCATACGACAACTCTTCATTAACCTCGATAGTCTCAACTGGAACGATGGTGGATGGATCTCCAACCACCTTCTTTAACATGGACACATGGAACACCGGGTGCACTAATGACATATCAGGGGGCAATTCCAGCCTATAAGCCACCTTCCCTATCCTTTGAGCGATCCGATACGGCCCGACATACCTAGGACTCAACTTTCCTTTCTTCCCGAATCGCATGACTCCCTTCATAGGAGATACCCTCAGGAACACCCAATCATCAACTTGAAATTCCAATTCTCTTCGACGAATGTCCGCGTAGGATTTATGGCGACTCTGAGCAGTTTTCATCCTCTCCTGAATGATTTTAACTTTTTCCATAGCCTGGTGCACGAGATCTGGCCCTAACAATTCCGCTTCACCTACTTCGAACCATCCAATCGGAGACCTACACCTTCTTCCGTACAATGCCTCAAATGGGGCCATCTGAATGCTAGCATGAAAGCTGTTATTGTAAGCAAACTCTATGAGTGGCAAGTTATCATCCCAATTACCTTTGAAATCCAAGACACAGGCCCGTAACATATCTTCAAGCGTCTGGATAGTCCGCTCTGCTTGACCGTCAGTCTGCGGATGGAAAGTCGTGCTGAGATTCACCTGAGTACCCAAACCTTACTGAAATTAGTTGTGAACTGAGCCCCTCGATCTGAGATAATAGATAGTGGAGTGTCATGAAGCCTTACTATTTCGTTGATATACAACTTAGCATACTGTTCTGCAGTATTGGTGGACTTGACTGGCAAAAAGTGAGCTGATTTGGTGAGTCGATCCACTATTACCCAAATTGAGTCGAATTTGCGCTGAGTGCGAGGTAACACCACCACAAAATCCATGTTTATCATTTCCCATTTCCACATTGGTATTTCCATAAGCTGAGTTAACCCACCGGGCCGCTGATGCTCCACTTTTACTTGCTGACAATTCGGACACTTAGATACAAAGTCCGCCACACCCCTCTTCATGCCGTTCCACCAATAATCTCCTTGAGATCATGATGCATTTTTGTAGAACCTGGGTGCACGGAATACCTAGAATTATGAGCCTCCGCCATTACCCTCTCCCGAAGCTTATCCACACCCGGAACACATAGCCTACCCTGACATCGCAATACACCATCCTCGCCGCCGAGTGAAAATGTCGAAGTCTTGTTATTCAAAATTGCTTCCTTCATCTGAGCCAATGCTGGATCAATAAACTGCTTTTCCTTGACTTCCGCTACAAGTGACGATTCTGCTCCATTATGCACCATAACATCCCCCTCGTCTGAGGCCGAAATGCAAACCCCTAGACTGGCTAATTGATAAACCTCCCGAGCCAAGGGCCTTTGATCCGCTCCCGAATGAGCCAAACTACCCATAGACTTCCGACTGAGAGCGTCGGCCACCACGTTCGCCTTCCCTGGATGGTACAAAATGTTCATATCATCATCCTTGAGCAATTCTAACCACCGTCGCTGCCTTAAATTCAGCTCTTTCTGCTTGAATAAATATTGGAGACTCTTGTGGCCTGAGAACACATCCACATGGACCCCATAAAGATAATGCCGCCATATTTTCAAAGCGAACACAACTGCTGCAAGCTCTAGATCATGCGTTGGATAATTATTCTCGTGATTCTTCAGCTGCCTTGAAGCATACGTTATAACCTTCCCATGTTGCATCAATACACACCCCAAACCAACCCTGGAGGCATCGTAATAAACCACAAATCCTTCTGTGCCTTCTGGCAAGGTCAATATCGGCGCCGAGGTCAACCTCGAGTTCAATTCCTGAAAGCTTTTCTCACAAGTGTCGGACCATTGGAACTTAACTGCTTTCTGCGTCAACTTAGTCAATGGGGAGGCAAGGGTAGAGAATCCCTCCACAAACCTCCGATAATACCCTGCTAAACCCAAGAAGCTACGTATCTCCGTCGGGGTCGTGGGTCTAGGCCAATCTTTTACTGCTGCAATCTTCTGGGGATCTACCTGAATCCCTTTACTAGAAACAACTTGACCCAAAAAGGTAACGGACTCCAACTAAAATTCATATTTTGAAAATTTAGCATACAACAGGTGCTGATGATGAGTCTGCAAAACTGCCCTGAGGTGACCGGCATGATCCTCCCGGCTCCGCGAGTAAACAAGGATGTCGTCAATAAAAACAATCACGAAGGAGTCTAGAAATGGCTTGAAGACCCGATTCATAAGATCCATAAAAGCTGTCGGGGCGTTGGTTAGCCCAAAAGACATGACCAAGAATTCAAAGTGGCCATAGCGAGTTCTGAAAGCGGTCTTGGGAATATCCTCCTCCCTAATCTTCAATTGGTGGTACCCGAACCATAGATCAATTTTGGAGAAGAACCTTGCACCTTGCAATTGGTCGAACAAGTCATCAATCCAAGGCAAAGGATATTTATTCTTGATGGTGACTTTGTTGAGCTGCCGATAATCAATACACATCCGGAGCGACCCATCCTTCTTCCTGACAAAGAGAACCGGAGCACCCCACGGCGACACACTCGGTCGTATAAACCCCTTTTCCAACAAATCCTTCAGTTGGTCCTTTAATTCCCTTAACTCCGCTGGAGCCATTCTGTACGGTGGAATGGATATTGGCTGCGTATCTGGCAATACATCAATCCCGAAATCAATCTCCCTATCTGGCAGAATCCCTGGAAGCTCGTCCAGAAACACTTTAAGAAACTCATTCACGACTGGCACGGACTCGGGGGTAGACACTTCTAAAGTGGTGTCCGCCACCCGGACCAAATGATAGATACACCCCTTCTTGATCATCATCGAAGCCTTAAGGTAGGAAATAAACCTACCCTTCGGCACCACACCATTCCCCTTCCACTCAATAACCGGCTCATTAGGGAACTCGAGTCTCATGACTCTTGTTCGGTAGTCAAGTTTAGCAAAGCACGAATAAAGCCAGTCCATACCCATAATCACATCAAAATCCACCATTCCAAGCTCGATAAGATCGGCAGTGGTAACACGACCACATACCGTGACAACACAATTCCTATAAACTCGCGAGGCTGTGATAGAATCACCAACCAGAGTCGATACGGAGAACGGCTCATGAAGCTGTTCGGGTTCCATCCCAAAACTTGAAGCAATGAAT
>NW_017686205.1:0-466 GCF_001879085.1 Nicotiana attenuata | reverse complement strand
CCCTTCTTTTGCAAACCTCTACTTCTACCCAATTTTCCCTTACTAGGTTTTAGGTTTTAAAAGACATGCATGTATGTTTCAACTTTGTTTTCAAGAATCAATGCATGAGAATCCCCCTTTATGTTTAAACCTGAAAATCAATGAAAAAGGGTTAGGGATTTTACCTGCAAGAATGGGGATGAAGATAATCACTTTGAAATTTCCCGGCCCGGATAGTTTTGAAGAATCAAATTCGATGAAGATGACTTTCTCTCTCAAGAACCCTCTCTTCCTCTCTCTGATTTTGTTCAGAAAACTCGTTAAAGTGAGGGGTTGGGGTGTTTTTTAAAAAGGGGTTGGGTTTAAAATTTAGAAAAATAGTTACCCGAGTCAGATATGCGGTCGCACTTTTGCGATCGCAGAGAATGAAATGCGGTCCGCAGAATGGAACCGCAAAAAGTGCTCCAAAAATCCCATCCTATTGTTT
>NW_017686204.1:4629-6412 GCF_001879085.1 Nicotiana attenuata | reverse complement strand
ACAATTTATATACAATTCAACAAATATCAAAGCGGTAAAACATTTAGCACATATAGCATGGAACATGTAGAAAAATACAGATAAAGCCAAATATAACAATTATACTAAGCTCGAAGTTCTTAGAACCCTGAATAAAAATTCTGGGTTCGTATCCCCAGCAGAGTCGCCAGAGCTGTCACACCTCCTTTTTTTACACATCTACCCCGAAGGATAATGTACAAGGGAGTTTTTTTCATTTAAAGTGACTATTATTCGAAATACGGATTGTTTATTTAGTTTTTAGAGTCGCCACTTGGGATAGGATTGGCTTTTGGTGTCCCATGTCACCGGTTTAACTTGAATCCCAGATCGAGGAAAATTTCGACTTCCCATTTGGAGTCTGCGAACCAGAAATTCTGAATAAGGAATTCTGTTGACCCGAGGTAAGGTGTTAGGCACCCCCGGATCCCGTGGTTCTAGAATGGTCTCTTAAACTATTATAATTGGCTAAGAATCCAATTTTAATATATGTCATCCTATAGTGCATTTTAACTTTAATCCGCTTTTATTATTCTTTTCAAAGAGAATTGCAACGTCGTGAAAACGCGTCTCGAACCACGTCACATAATTGCACCCGCGGTTTTTGACACATTTCGACTTCGTTGGGATTTGGATTTGAGTCACATAAATGTGCACCCGTATTTAAGAAGGTAATATTATTAAATGTCGGGCCTAAAGCAGCTAACGTATTATTAACTTTGCAGGAGGCCATGAAATTCGCTAAATGGCGCGTCCCAAATTCATAGGATTGTAATAGGAAACATTTAAAGAGGGCCCCACAATTTATGCATTTTATTTGGCGGGGCTCGCCTCATTTTATTATTTAAGGCCATCCTAAAAGGGACTATTATTCTCTATTAAAGATTATCTCTAAAGGCCTAATTAATTAATATTATTGATAAACTACTATTAAAAGTATTCAAACGGATTCGGGCCTCAAGTTCACGTCCAAACTCAAACAAAGAATCTCCATCATTGGAAATCCCCTTAATTCAAATTTGCTACTTATCTTAGAAGGCCCACAATTGTATTACAAATTTAAAACAATGGCTTTGAATGAATTCAAACTTCAGCACTTAGAGCTTTGAGGCTAGCCCAAGAAGTAGCCAGCTTGTGTAAAAAGCTGTTCAAAGGGGCTTCTGAATAGGCCCAACACGAGGGCAACAAAATTAAGACTGGGGCCTAAACCGCCCAGGCCCTTGACTCAATGAAATTAATTGACTTAGAAGGGGTGGGCCTGGTGTCAATTCTGGGCAATTATTGTGCAATGGGGCCATATTAAGCCCAATTTTATGGCCTGGACAGTCCAGCCATTACTGTTAACCAACTTTAGACTAGACTTAAATTCAGATTCAATTTACAAGCCAATGTCGAGATTTAATTTCAGATTCGCCGGGAATACGAATTGAAATTTGAAAGAAAGACTGATGATGTACGTTTGAGACAAACCTTACATACAAATACAAAATAGAATATGAGCCATGTAGATCTGATGGGCTAAACAACTTAAACATTTCCAGCCCATTCGAATGACTTCTAACATTTAGATCATAAGCAGAACCATAGCTAATTTCTGATTTCAAATTAACACAAAGTAACATAAACACCACACTCAAACTAATTCAAATCTAACAATACTAAATATAATACTCATATGATCATGAAAGGAAATAAAATCAATTTAACAGTCCTACACAGTCTCAAACAGTCCAGTTTTTAGTTACAAATGAAAATCTAATAAATT
>NW_017686204.1:0-1010 GCF_001879085.1 Nicotiana attenuata | reverse complement strand
ATTTCAGGTCACCTGTCCTAGACGGACCCAACCCCTGTGTTGAGTCCCCTAAGTCAAATGCACATGATGCAAACAAACGTCCTACTAGGGATCCGGCATGAGGTCAAGTTATTCTAGGTTCAAAACCTGAGTATATGTTCTAGACTGTGTACCCGAGCGGACAACTCGAGTCGAGGAGGGGGCTACATGCCGGGAACCAAAAGGCCATCCGTCTTAGTAACTTGTCCGGCCTCTTTCCTATTTTAAGGTATTGACACTAACCGAATAGAGAGTCTCAACCAGTGAGCACATCCCCGGAGATGAGAAGAGAAGGGTGTCGTAACAATTTTATATGTACAATTTAGATAATATCAAAACGGTAAAACATTTAGCACATATAGCATGGAACATGTAGAAAAATCAGATAAAGCCAAATATAACAATTATACTAAGCTCGAATTCTTGAACCCTGAATAAAAATTCTGGGTTCGTATCCCCAGCAGAGTCGCCAGAGCTGTCACACCTCCTTTTTTTACACATCTACCCCGAAGGATAATGTACAAGGGAGTTTTTTCATTTAAAGTGACATTATTCGAAATAGGATTGTTTATTTATTTTTAGAGTCGCCACTTGGGATAGGATTGGCTTTTGGTGTCCCATGTCACCGGTTTAACTTGAATCCCAGATCGAGGAAAATTTCGACTTCCCATTTGGAGTCTGCGAACCAGAAATTCTGAATAAGGAATTCTGTTGACCCGAGGTAAGGTGTTAGGCACCCCCGGATCCCGTGGTTCTAGAATGGTCTCTTAAACTATTATAATTGGCTAAGAATCCAATTTTAATATATGTCATCCTATAGTGCATTTTAACTTTAATCCGCTTTTATTATTCTTTTCAAAGAGAATTGCAACGTCGTGAAAACGCGTCTCGAACCACGTCACATAATTGCACCCGCGGTTTTTTGACACATTTCGACTTCGTTGGGATTTAATTTGATGTTTTATGAAAATTTGGAAGAATCATGAGTTTTG
>NW_017686203.1:5766-6412 GCF_001879085.1 Nicotiana attenuata | reverse complement strand
CTATGTGCCTTCGTCATCAAAATTGACAAAGTTCAACAACAGTTGAACTGGGACTCAGGCTACGCGCCTTCGCCATCAAAATCAACCAAGTTCAACAATAGTTGAACTGGGACTAAGGCTACACGCCTTCGCCATCAAAATCAACCAAGTTCAACAACAGTTGAACTGGGACTCAGGCCACGCGCCTTCGCCATCAACATCGACGAAGTTCAACAACAGTTGAACTGGGGACTCAGGCTATGCGCCTTCGCCAGTAAGTTCAACTACGGTTGAACCATGACTCAGGCTATGTGCCTTCATCATCAAGATCGATGAAGTTCAACAACAGTTGAACTGGGACTCAGGCTATGCGCCTTCGCCAGTAAGTTCAACTACGGTTGAACCATGACTCAGGCTATGTGCCTTAATCATCAAGATCGACAAAGTTCAACAATAGTTGAACTGGGACTCAGGCTATGTGCCTTCATCATCAAAATCGACAAAGTTCAACTTCGGTTGAACCAAGACAGGCTATGCGCCTTCGCCAAAAAGTTCAACTACGGTTGAACCAAGACAGGCTATGCGCCTTCACCAACAAGTTCAACTACGGTTGAACTGGGACTCAGGCTATGTGCCTTCGCCAAAAAGTTCAACTACGGTTGAACCA
>NW_017686203.1:0-1862 GCF_001879085.1 Nicotiana attenuata | reverse complement strand
AGTTCAGCCTGCTCCTGAAGAAAAGAATATGCAGCAAGAGACCGAGACAGTAGCTGAGCCAGTAATTGAGACAGTAGCGGAGCCAATAGTTGAGACAGTAGCTGAGAAGGAGAAATCCCAAGTGATTGGGAAGAAAAGACCTCCTGCACCATTTCCGCAAAGGTTGGCCAAGCATCAAAAGGAGGAGCAGTATAAAAAGTTCCTAGAGATGCTCAAACAAATCCAGATAAACATTCCACTGATTGAAGCTCTAAAGGAGATGCCAGGATACGCTAAAATGATGAAGGACTTGATGTCTCGGAAGTTTGACTTTCAAGACTTGTCGACTGTGACACTTACTCAGACATGTAGTGCAGTGGTATCTAGACCTGTTGCTGAAAAGCTATCTGATCCGGGTAGTTTTACAATTCCATGCACTATTGGGAATTATGCCTTTGCTAAGGCACTCTGTGATTTAGGGGCCAGCATTAATCTCATGCCCCTGGTCATTTATAAGAGGTTAGTCATTGGGAGAGCTAGACCTACCTCTATGTTGTTGCAGCTGGCCGACAGGACTGTGAAGCGTCCATTTGGGATCCTTGATGATGTGCTTATTCAGGTGGGGAAATTCGTGTTCCCTGCAGATTTTGTAATCTTGGATTGCAAAGTGGATGAAGAAATTCCTATAATTCTAGGACGACCCTTCTTGGCCACGGTGAGAGCTTTGATTGATTGCGAGACTGGGGAGCTTAAGATGAGGCTCAATGATGAAGAAATTATATTCAATGTGCAGAAATCGATGAGGCGACCAAGTGAGTTCGCAAATTGTTCCCTTATTGATGCAGTGGATGTAATTGTAGAGGCTGATGATGAGGCGTTGACGGTTGGGGATCCCCTTGCTGCATGCTTGACAAATTTGGATGAAGTGAATGGTGAGGATTTGGCGGAATGGGTGTTGGCACTGGAAGGTAAAGGGTTCTGGGAGAGAAATCTGGAGTTTGAGCCCTTGCACTTAGAAAAGAGAGAGACCCCTCCAGCTAAACCATCCATCGAGGAACCCCCTAAGCTGGAACTGAAGCCATTGCCAACCCACCTCAGGTATGAATTTCTGGGTCTTGACTCCACATTACCTGTTATTATCTCATCTGGTTTGTTAGATCTGCAGGTTCAACAGCTTCTACAGGTACTAAGGGAGTGCAAAACTGCCATTGGGTGGACCATGGCAGACATCAAGGGGATCAGCTCCGCCTACTGCATGCACAAGATTCTGCTGGAAGAGGGGCACAAACCTTCCAGGGAACATCAGAGACGGCTAAACCCGAATATGAAGGAAGTGGTGAAGAAGGAAGTGATAAAATGGTTGGATGCGGGAATCATTTTCCCAATCTCTGACAGTAGCTGGGTTAGCCCAGTTCAATGTGTGCCTAAAAAGGGTGGCATGACGGTGGTAAAGAATGACAACAATGAACTTATATCAACAAGAACCGTCACAGGCTGGAGAATCTGCATGGATTATAGAAAGTTGAATCTAGCCACCAGGAAAGACCACTTCCCACTTCCCTTCATTGATCAAATGCTGGATAGATTGGCAGGGAGGTCACACTTTTGCTTCTTGGATGGGTACTCAGGGTACAATCAGATCTCCATTGCCCCTGAGGATAGAGAAAAGACCTCCTTCATATGCCCGTACGGAATTTATGCCTTCAGGAGGATGCCCTTTGGCCTATGCAATGCACCCGCCACATTCCAACGGTGCATGATGGCCATATTTACTGACATGGTAGAAGATATAATGGAGGTGTTCATGGATGACTTCTCAGTGGTGGGGAACTCATTTGAGGACTGCCTAGTGAATTTGACGCTTGTGCTGAAACGGTGCATCG
>NW_017686202.1:3367-6413 GCF_001879085.1 Nicotiana attenuata | reverse complement strand
ATTAAATCATTTTTTATACTGCTTATGAACTGTTTTAACTGCTTAAAAGAGGTGTTCTGTAATGGTCTGGCTGGCCTTGTCTTCACGAGAGGCGCCATCACGATCGGAGCGGGGTTTGGGTCGTGACAAGTTGGTATCAGAGCCTAGGTTACTAGGTCTCACGAGTCATGAGCAGGTTTAGTAGAGTCTCGCGGATCGGTACGGAGACGTCTGTATTTATCCTCGAGAGGCTGCAGAACCTTAGGAAAACTTCACATTCTTGAATTCTTATCGTGCGTCCTTGGATTCAGCTTGAAATGTAACTCTTTGAATTCGTTCTACGCGTTCGCATGCGCGCATGAGCGCTCAGTATCAGATGTGCCTTGATGGCTTGTGATTCCCCGATCGAGGGGCGAGATGTAATCTCTGTGAGTTTATGTTGGGCCAGTCTGGAGGACTTGAGGCCGGATCTTTGCCTATGGCTTGAGCACCGAGGTGCTGGCTGTGTGAGTAAGTGTTTTGAACTTATATGTTCGGTATTGTCCCTATTAGTAGAAGTGACGGCTGGATAGCCACGTGATGAGGTATCTATATGACTTGGAAGTGACGAGGAAGGTCTGCTGGATGATAGATGAAACATTAAGTGTTTGATTTCCATTGTGAGTGGATGTGTGGCCCCGAGTTATGGGCGCGTGAAGAACCTTTTCATGTTATCCAATTGAGAGGGAAGTAAATTTTAGGTTGTGGTACGAGTTCAGACTCAGGAAGACTAAGTAACTGTGTAATGTATATGACGGTGGAAAGTATACAGAAATGTTATATTGAGGCAAAACAGATGGGTTATCTCCTGCGGATCGTTCTGAAATGGTGTGATCCTTATGTGTATGTTAGAAGATCTCATGTGTAATTGAAGGGTACGTGTTAAAATTTGAAATTTCAGGTCGCTTAAGAGAGTGGGCTTAACTGTTGGGAGGATGAATGCGAGATTTGCAGAAGATTTACAGTACTGGACGATCTGTGTTTTCACAAACTTATAAATGATTTAAGTTTAATCTCACTATGGTATTGTGGCATCAATAAAGTAAAAGTGTTATGAGTTATTGAGTGCATCTTGATCTATGGCTTCGAGCCAAGTGGGGGAGTCTGCTGTGAGCAGTTGATTGCACAGTTAGATGCTATGTTGGTTCCAGTTTGGGGCGTGCGAGTGAATTAGCTATGGCTAGAGTGAAGGAATTTTTTTGTCAAAGGTTATATTATGCTTCATAGGGTATGAGAATTTCGGAATGTCTTGAGTTGTCGTTGGTTAAGGATGCTCGGTGTATAGAGCAGGAGGTTGCTTGGTTGTATTGAGATGAGGCTACATCTTGCGGTATCAGAATGCTAATGAGGTACGGGTGGTTCTGTTCTATTGATCAGGTAAATTGCAGTTTGAATAAGAGTGAGTGACTTGCGAGAATAGTTCCAATGTGTTCAAGAGTCCGTATACATCAATTGAGTGCTCTAAAGTTGCATATGTGGTTAGAGGCTATTGTTTTCATTGGAAGAGGTCAAGACTGGTGGTATTTTTATGTGAATTATGGGATTCTATGTATCAGTATCAGGAAAGTAAAGGTAACGGACTTAGATTCGCAGGAAGTTCTTTAGAGTAAAGTATTCTGGAATGCGGTGTTCCTGGGAATATTTGAGAGAGTATTCAGCGGCTTATGGGTCTTAGTCAGTATAGTTTTATGCTGGGGTCTCGTGTGGTAAGCCTGGGTTGAGGCATTGTGGTGCTACAACAAGAGGGAATATCAAGTTGATGATGAATCGGAAGAAAATTTAGATTGATGGAGTAGCTTGATAGTAGACCGAATCGGTATGATAAGGATATGATTAATTCTTTGTATGTGTTCGAGGTAATTGGTTCTTACAGGTATTTTGCAGCAATGTTCATGGGTTTTGATGGCTTGCTTAGCTTGGTCTAGTTAGAAGGATTCAGTCCTGGCAGTTTAATTTGTGCAAACGGAATTGGGAGTGTTCTTGTTGATTTCTACCGTGGTTGGAGAGGTGCATTTTCTACGAATATGAGAGGCATGGGATGTGTAATGATTTTTCTTCTAGATGGGATCAATGGAAGTTCTTGACTAGTTGAGTGCGTAGATGTCTGTGGCTCGGAAGGGAGATAAAAGTTTTCATGTTATCCTTGGATGGTATGGTATATGCGGTATGTTGTGGAGGACCGAGACTGGTGTGTGCTAGGTTACAGTTCAGTTCTGAAAGAAAGTTCATAAAACTCTTATGCAGCGGGTAGCTTCAGATAATTAAGGAAATGGTATTGCTAATTGGTAGTGATTTGATAAGAGTATATGTTTCAGAAAAAGGGCAATGTGATTAAGCTGATGATACTTCGGTAGTATTGCGGCATTTTCTTGTTGGATTGACTGGTGGTATTCGGGTTTGCTTGGTGGCACAGGGAAATTTTTGAGTATCTATCGTGGAATGATGGGGTATCTAAGGTGTGGTATGCTTTCGGACGGCGAAATTGGGATTAGGTACGATGATTCGTGTGCTATATGGAGTTGGAGACTGGGAATTCTCATGTTCAGGCTATGTTGTGGTTATGGATCGTGTGCATCGGCACCGTTTAGCGGCCATCGGGATTTGGAAGCCCGAGTGGATTCTTCTTTGCTGGTATGTTAGATTTTGGATGTGATATTGGAGTTCAGACTGGTTGTCTCGGTGTTGGGTTATTCTGGGCTATTACGCTATGAGCTATGCTGAAAATGCCACGGGTTGAGTGGCGAGGTGCGTTGGATTATGTTCTAGTAGAGTGGGCTATATTTCAAGGACCCAGCAGATGGCTGGGAAGGACTGTTCTCTTAATTGGACCTTCGTGATGGACGTTGGTGCAGAGGTTTCTACCATTGATTCAATTCCGGTGTTGAGGGACTTTTCGGACGCGTTTCTTGTGGCCGGGCATGTCGCCGGGCGAGGTTGTGGATTTCGGTATTGATTTGGTGCCGGGCACCGTATCGTATGGCTCTGGTAGGAGTTGTAGTAGTGGAAGGAGCAGCTTCAGGCTTCCTTG
>NW_017686202.1:0-624 GCF_001879085.1 Nicotiana attenuata | reverse complement strand
GGCTTTGCTCCCTTAGCATATTGTGACGTATTCGCTCTGTTTTTGGATAGATTCGACGCGCGAGGAGGCCGATTCGAGAGGCAAAGGCGTCGCGAGCTAGATGTTTAGCTGGTTCGAGGTGAATAATGATTGTAAATGATATCCTGAGGGTTTGAAACCCCGGATTGCACATCGTAGTGCTATATTGAGGTGACTTGCACACCGGATAGCGAGTGTGGGGTAGAGCACCTTTGGGGATCGTGACTTGGTCCGTCCCGATTGATGATTTTACCTCATATTTGACTGAAACTTATTTGTTATCATCATAATTTGGGCTGATTGCCATATTTGGGTTTCGTGCCGATTATTTGAACCCTTCCGGGAGTTTTTATCACTATTTTCCTCACTGTTTCACTTATACATGAATTCAGTCCTGTTAATATCTATTGTTTTACAAACTCAGCCACTCTTACTCAGATTTGAAACTTAAATGTTTTACTAAATGATTATTTGGGCCGAGAACTACTGTTTACAATGCCGAGGGTCTGTGATGTATTTCTGGACTGAGTTGGGCCGAAGGGCCATATGTGAGGATATGCTGAGTGATATGAGATACTTTATATGCCACGTAGGTTGCTTGAGTGA
>NW_017686201.1:5431-6413 GCF_001879085.1 Nicotiana attenuata | reverse complement strand
GTCTTAAAATTGCCAAGTGGCTTTATTTTAGCTTGCCACTTGGCTTAACCACAATGCATACTACTCTCCTTTTAATATAATATAGATAGATATAGATTTAATTTTTTTCTATTATAATTTTTAGTTAACTTTTTATCTCCACATTTCTATCTAACATAGAAAAAATATATATGGGTGGATGAATATAGATATAAATAGAGATATATCTACAAATATAAATATAAATATAAATATAAATATAGATATATAGATTAGATTTGTCTAAGATTTATTTAGATTGAGTATAAGATTTATTAAACTATATTACATTAATTATGTTTTCATTTATAATTCAAATTTTTAATGTTGTCTTAAAATTGCCAAGTGGCTTTTTTTTAGCTTGCCACTTGGCTTAACCACATGCTTCACTACTCTTATTTTAATATAAATATAGATATAGATAGATTTGGATTATGTATAAGATTTATTAAACTACTTCCATTATGTCACGACCCGGATTTCCCACCACCACAGTCGTGATGGCGCCTACTCGTGGTAGCTAGGCAAGCCAACTTAATTACCTTTCATTAATAAATAAATCTGTTAACAATCTTTAGCATCTATAAGAAATGTAGAATTTAATAATAACAATAGCGGAAGTCTAATTTATAAGTCTAAATCAAAACGCGGAATAGTCAACAATGGTCTCTACCCAAGATTTGGTGTCACATTACCCACGAACCACTAAGAATAAACTAAATACAAAGGTATGAAAGAAATATAACAGCTGTCTGTCTCGAAAACAATGAGGCAACAGTCAAAAAGGAAAACATAAAGAAGAGACGCCGGGCCTGCGGACGCCTGCAAGGCTACCTCAGTCTCGTGATAATGAAAGCCTGCTCCCGTACTACTACTGCTGCTGCTCCTCAAAACCTGGACCTGTGCAAAAATGCACAGAAGTGTAGCATCAGCACAACCGACCCCATGTGCTGGTAAGTGTCTA
>NW_017686201.1:0-1414 GCF_001879085.1 Nicotiana attenuata | reverse complement strand
GGTGAATAGAATACCGAGAACTATGGGCCTCCGCTAAGATCAACTCTCGAATACCATCAACATTGGGCACACATACTCGCCCCTGCAACCTCAAAACACCATCCTCATCTAAGGTCACCTTCGTGGCACCTCCACGCTGCACCGTGTCTCTCAGGACACACAAATGGGGATCATCAAACTGCCGATCACGGATACGCTCCAATAATGAAGATCGAGCAACCGTGCAAGCTAATACTCGGCTAGGCTCAGAAATGTCCAACCTCACAAATCGATTGGCCAAGGCCTGAATATCCAAAGCAAGCGGTCTCTGGCTGACCGGAATATAAGCAAGACTACCCATGCTGGCGGACTTCCTACTCAATGCATCGGCCACCACATTGGCTCTCCCCGGGTGGTACAAAATAGTAACATCATAGTCCTTCAATACCTCCAATCACCTCCGCAGCCTCAAGTTCACTCTTTCTGCTTGAACAAGTATTGCAGACTCTTGTGATCCGTGTACACCTCACACGTCACACCATATAAGTAATGCCTCCAAATCTTCAAAGCATGAACAATGGCTGCCAACTCTAGATCATGGACTGGGTAATTCTTCTCGTGAATCTTCAACTGCCTCGAAGCATAAGCTATGACCCTGTCATCCTGCATCAATACTGCGCCAAGCCCAATACGAGAAGCATCACAATAAACTGTATAAGGTCCTGAGCCTGTGGGCAAAACCAATATCGGTGCCGTAGTCAGAGCTGTCTTGAGCTTCTGAAAGCTTGCCTCACACTCATCCGACCATCTGAACTGGGCACCCTTCTGGGTCAATCTGGTCATCGGGGCTGCAATAGATGAAAACCCCTCCACGAACCGACGATAGTAACCTGCTAGCCCCAAGAAACTCCAAATCTCTGTAGCTGATGCTGGTCGAGGCCAATTCTTGACTGCCTCAATCTTCTTCGGGTCCACCTGAATACCCTCTGCTGATACAACATGACCCAGAAATGCAATCGAACTCAATCAGAACTCGCACTTCGAGAACTTCGCATACAACTGACTATCCTTCAGATTCTGAAGAACCACTCTGAGGTGCTGCTCGTGCTCCTCCTGGCTGCGGGAGTACACCAGAATATCATCAATAAAGACTATCACGAACATGTCCAAATACGGCCTGAACACTCGGTTCATCAACTCCATGAATACTGCTGGGGCATTGGTCAACCCAAACGACATGACCAGGAACTCATAATGCCCGTACCGAGTGCGGAATGCTGTCTTAGGGACATCGGATGCCCTAATCCTCAGCTGGTGGTAGCCAGATCTCAAGTCTATCTTTGAAAACACTTTTGCGCCCTGAAGCTGGTCAAACAAATCATCAATCCTCGGCAGTGGATACTTGTTCTTTATTGTCACCTTGTTCAATTGCCGG
>NW_017686200.1:4009-6413 GCF_001879085.1 Nicotiana attenuata | reverse complement strand
AGTGTAGAAGAAACGGACAAGGTTGTTCAGCAATTAAAGCAAAAGTATGATAGATGGGTCACGATCTTAAGGGAAAAGCTGACTAATCTCGAAAATGAAATGGCTAGCAGACAAAGGATTTCAAAACGGAAAGAGATCATTGCTATACATTGATTTCCCGATTGGAAGAAGGCATGAAGCAATTGCAAGACCAAAACCACACGGCCACGCAGGTGTTGGAGGCCCGGACACAGCAAATTGGATGTCTGCTCCAAGAAAAAGGTGTCATTAGAATGAGGATTTAAGAAACCGCTGATTATGTTGCAATGAAGTGCCATGAATGTGAAGATATGACTAGGTCCATGTTCTTTGCTTCTGTGATGACCTTTGTCCATCGGGTGATGGCTGATTTAGAGTACCTTCAAGAAGTGATTGCATGCAGGCCCGCCTCAAGACCGACTGATGTCCTACGGGCCCCCGGAGTAGCACTTGAGGCTCTTATGTATTCTTGACTTAGTGACAAAATCCTCCGAACATCAGAAGATCTTGATGAAAACTTTGAATGAGGCATACGTGCCAAATGAAACTTCAGTCGAGCAGCTCGAAAGGATGGCGGAAAGGTTTTTTGCCATCAACCAACTCTCTTTTAGTAAGAATGACTTGCCTCCTGAAGGCGCAGCCCATAACAAAGCCTTGCATCTGACCGTCAAGTGTGGGGGTTACTACGTCAAACGAGTCATGGTGGATGGAGGATCGGGGGTTGACATTTGCCCACTCTCCACATTGCAGAGGATGGAGATCGGGACAGAAAAGATTCGCCCGAATAATGTTTGTGTAAGGGCTTTTGATGGTATTAAGAGGGATACCATCGGTGAAATCGACATGATATTGACCATAGGACCGGTAGACTTCGAGGTGACCTTCCAGGTGTTGGACATGGATACATCTTACAACTTCCTTCTGGGGAGGCCTTGGATCCATGCTGCAGGAGCTGTGCCCTCCACTCTCCACCAAATGGTAAAATTCGAGTATGAAGATCAGGAAATCGTGGTCCACGGAGAGGACGAGCAATCTATCTATCGTGATCCATCTATCCCATGTTTGGAGGCAAGGGAAGGAAGTGAGCATATTGTTTACCAAGCTTTTGAGATTGTGGTAGCAGATCAGCACGAGGAAGGAAATCCTTGTCCTCAGCCTTTCCTGTCTAACGCTTCAATCATGGTGGCCAGAGAAATGATTAGACATGGTTTCAGGCCAGGAAAAGGGTTGGGAAAAGCCTTACAAGGAATATCTGAGCCAGTAACTCTACCCGCAACAGAAAAGTTCTTCGGAGTAGGCTTCCACCCTACCCCAGATGATGAGAAATGGGCTGAAGAAAGAAAGAAAGAAGGATGGGTTCTGCCACAGCCATTGCCATATCTCTACGATACTTTTGTCAAGACCAAGTATGGCAAAGAAAAGGATGACGAGTTGTTCACAGTTGAGGAAATCGAAGACATATGTGGAGCTATGAGAGAAATGCTTTATGAAACCAACATGGTCCAACCAGGAGAAGGGACTAGCACCGCTGAAATGCTCTATGTGGGGCCAGATGCTAAACTCAAAAACTGGAAGGCTACGCCATTCCCGATTAGGCGGGAGTCCCGGTAGACTAGCCCTGCCACCTTTTCTACATCTCGAGTTATTTCAGGGTGTAGCTCGGGTGTCTTTTAGTTTCATGTCTTTTAAATTCCTGAATGTAAACCCTGTTATCTTTCCAATTCCAAGAAATGAAATCAATATTTCATCGTCCATCTTTCTTTTCTTTCTAATTTTGGATTGTTTTTCCTTTTTCATCTTTTCTTTTCAGTTATAATAATGCAGCTTTAAATAACATGACATGCTTGCGGACTCCATGCCCGGACTCAAACACGCTGTTTAATTGGGAAATAATGAATCAAGAACCGGGATATGATGAGGAAGAGGCTTTTAGGGAGATAAACCGAGAATTGGAACAATTTGAGAACAAACCTAAGCCAAACCTGAATGACACTGAACCGGTTAATTTGGGAACGGCCGAAGAAATAAGGGAAACCAAAATAAGCATTCACACAGATCAACACACTCGAGATGCAATAATTCAGCTCTTGTTCGAATTTAAAGATGTGTTTGCTTGGTCGTATGACGACATGCCAGGACTAAGTATGGACCTAGTGGTGCACAAATTGCCGATCTACCCCGATTGTCCTCCAGTACAGCAAAAGCAAAGGAAGTTCAAAACTGATATCAGTGATAAGATCAAAGAAGAAGTCACAAAACAGTTGAAGGCGGGGGTAATTCGAGTGGTCCGATATACCACGTGGTTGGCCAATGTGGTTCCAGTACCAAAGAAAGACGGGAAAACCCGGGTGTGTGTAGATTACCGAGATTTGAACAGGGCAAGTCC
>NW_017686200.1:0-600 GCF_001879085.1 Nicotiana attenuata | reverse complement strand
GGAAGTCAAAGGCAAAGGTCCCAAGGGCAGAATAAAGTGAAAAGGCTAGAGCCCACACGGGCGAGTCATCATGAAGTCCTAAGGTTGAACCCGGTCAGTTTGAAAAGAGATTCACCCTCAAGGCGAACCAACAGCAAAGTTCTCAACGGAAATGGGGCCGGGATCAAGCAATTAGGATGATCAAGGCCACAAAAACCAACCACCGTTTCAGACTAACAAATTGTTCTTTGTTGATAACAGGTCTAATTCAAAGCAGCCGTGCAAGAAGCAGGTGCAATCCAAAAGGAAATGAAAGGTGCAAGCGCTGAAACAGCTTGGCAGCAGGAGAACGACCAAAAAGGAAGTTTTCCCTCTCCAGTTTCTTTCATGTGTTTGCAAAATAAAAGGAGAAACATGAAAAAGGAAAAACAAAAGATAGAAGAAAGAAAAGAAGTTAAAATAAAAATCCCAAAAAGAAAAACAAATCATGATAGCATAGGATCCCATTCCTTAAATATCCCGGAACAAAAAATCGAGGATCTCCCGGCACAAAAACCGTGGAGCTTTTTCTTTTTCAAATCCCGGAACAAAAACCGAGGATCTCCGGCACAAAAACCGTGA
>NW_017686199.1:5685-6413 GCF_001879085.1 Nicotiana attenuata | reverse complement strand
ATGTATTTCCCGGTGCTCATTCTCAGAGTCGTGGACCCTCTTGCGCAGCCTGTTGTATTTGACTTGAGCTTCAGCTTCTTCGTCTATGATTCTATTCCCTCGACCGGCTCCTGGCCTCACCATTCTCTTTAGATTGTCTTCTAGCCATGCCGGGTAGAGAGGTTCGCACTCTGCATGATACCTGCCAGGCTCAATGGTGTTCTTTTCCATAATGATTTTGCAGTGCCACATGTGCTGGGCTTGGCACTTGTAAGGGACGTCGTCGTCTTGAAAATATGCTCTAAAATGACTCATCTTGGCAACCCTTGGTACAACCTGTTTCCTGCCTGCTTGCCTCATAACTCGGATAGGAACATAAGGGTATATTCCTCTCAACCCAATCAGCACCAAGTGTGGATCTGATGATAAATTTGTCTGTTGGGAATCATTAAAACATCCATTGCACTTGTTCCTCAGTCAGATTGTCAAAGAACTCTACCCACACTTTGGCACTTTCCGGCTGAGCAAACCTGTCCGGAATATAAGTCATCCGCTTGGGGGATGGAAGGCTATATGGTCATTCCAAGCCCTTCGCGGAAATTCTTGGCGATACTGGCCCATTGGAAGATGTTCTAATAACCACAACTGCAGCAACAGGTTACAACCCTCGAAATGTTTGACCCCTCTTTGACAGCGCTCCAGAGCCCTCGTAGATGTCGGTCGTACTGATCATGGGACGTAGTGTGGTA
>NW_017686199.1:0-2717 GCF_001879085.1 Nicotiana attenuata | reverse complement strand
GGGGGGGGGGTACATGGATAGTTATAGAGGAAACATATAGTCAACAAACTGTATAAAACACTTAAGGTCTTAGAGACTTAGCAGGCTAATCATGGATAGTAAACAGTTAATACATAGATCATAGTTGTAATACAGGAAGCCTGACATGTCTTGAACAGGATTAAACATACAGTTTAGACATGCTAGGCAAAGAGTTAAGCGGGAAAAAGTGCAGAATATAAAGCATACATTGAACAGGACAGAGTTTAGACATGCTAGGCAAAGAAGTAAGCAGGAATACAAGTTGAATTCATAACTGATGAACTAGTGCAGGAATGAAAAACATAGGGTTTGGATTTCAAAATTTAACTAGAGACATACCAGTTGAAGAAAAGAGTGCAGAATATAAAGCAGACGTAGTTCCAATATCTAGCCTTGGCTTTTAGCCGGCTAGACCAGTGAATATCACAAGTATGAAGAAGAAAAGAGAGCTTTAGAGTGTAAGTGTGCTTTTGTGAACTAATGTTCTTGTTTAAGTGAGAATAGGAGAGTGCTTATATATCAGTTCGAGGGTAGAGTCAATAAGGTCAAAGAATCAGAAATCAGCAATTAAGGGCATTCGGAATCCAATCATATAAGGAGTTCAGAATAGACTCCTTTAATTAGGGGCAATTAGCCAAACGGTAACAATAGGGGTTTAATTAAGGCAAAAAAGACCAAATCATACCAAATAAAGAATCAGTAAGAATCCTAAAGTTATACGGGCAAACAATTAAGGCAGAGACGACCAATTAAAGTTATAAACAAGGAAACAAACAAAGTCTATGCATACCAATCTTTAACGGAGTAATCAATCAGTCAGAATTTCAAAGTAATACTGATTTCTAGAAAGAATATATATCAATTCCCATAAATAGTAAATAAACTAAGTAAAATTTCACAAAAACATAGAACTTAGTCGGAAAAAATTAGGTTAGAACCCTAATAGGGCTCAGTTAGAGAGAAAATCACGAAAGAGTGAGCAAGTTTAGCAGATAAAATAAGGTAATAAATGAATAGTCAGGATTCGACACATAATTTTAACCAAACAAATAGTTAAATCGACACTAATTCAAGGAGAAAGATATAGGTCTTAACATGAGTAGTCAGGATGAACACAAACATATAGAATCAGTGAAAAGTTGAATTAAGAATCTCAGTAGAGGCATATTAGGGTAAGAAAACCACGAGACATTCAAATGGCGAAAGAGAAATAACAAGAACCAAAGCAAGAACACAGTCGATATACCAGTACTCAGAAACCAAACGAAGAACGTCAAAAAATTAGGGCTTTCAGTACAAGTGAGTTAAGGTTGCACAAGCTTACAAAATCAGTCGAAACACATGAGAAGCAGAAGATCAAGCACTCAAAAATCATCAAACATTTTGTAAAAGAAATTTCCGGAAACCCTAGTTTAGAAAAAAGATGAAAATCACTTGAAAATCATACGATTCTTGTAAATAATCTCTAGGTTGTTGTAAAACTCATATAAAATAGGTCCAAACCATTTCATATCTATACAGATCTAAGAGGTTCAGAAGAAAGAAATCAGGGGTTCAAGGAGAACAACACAGAGGTGAAGAAACATGCTTAGAAACCCATAGATCATAGTCAACATAGGACGATATTACTCGGATCACACTGGAACAACCTGAAACAAGCGAGAAAGGGACCATACATGCAAGCCAACTGACCCTGGTCCCTTGAGAACCATGGAGATGGCAATACCAACATGAGGGAGGCCATTAGAGGCCTGGGGGGTGGTGAGAAATCATCATAGGTAGCCATAGATGAGTGTCAGTGAGGTCCGATTAGGGTTAGGTTTGAGAGCATTTGAGAGAGGAGAGGGATTTCAGGGCGGTGGACGGTGGAAATGAAAGGGTTGGGGGGGGGTCGTTTGGTATTTTAGGTAAGGGTTTTTGTGGCCGTTGATCTCTATGATCAACGGCCGAGATTAAAGGGTTTTGGGGCCGAATTGGGTAGTTGGGTTTGGGCTGGGTAAATTTAAATGGAAATTGGGCTGGTTATTGGGTTGAAATAGGGTTGAAATTAAAAATAAAATGGGCCAGATTTTAAATAGCCACTTCTAATAACTAAATATGAAAATAATAAATGAGTTTCAAAAAATATTTTCGTGTACTAAAATGATTTAAAATAGTTATTTAACATTTTAGAAATATAAAAGACCATCTTATGCATAAATAATGTGATTATGCATTAGTATGGCTATTATTGCAAAGATGTGCAATTTAGCCTAAAAATATAAATATAATTGTAAAAAATGCACTAAAATATTTAAACACTATGCTGACATAAATAAAGAATTTAGATGACTAAATCATCACAAAAGTAATTTGAAGGATAATTATTGGATATTTATATAAATAAAAAGGGAAGAAATAAATTGATTTGGAGCTTTTAAAATTATAGAAAAATTATAAATTTTTTTTATGCTTGCTTATAACTGCATATGTGCTATTTTGAAAGTATATATACGTTTTAAAATATGTGAAGGGAAAAATTGGGTATCAACAAGGGGTGGCGGGATACATATGATAGAGATGGACGAAGAATGGGATCCTGAGGGGTCAATTGGGCTTATTCAAGAAGGCGATGACTTTAAACCCTTAGTCACACTTACTCTTATTATAGTACAGACTCAGTCACCAATCGAGGTTGAGGTAGCTGCATCATTTCC
>NW_017686198.1:4578-6414 GCF_001879085.1 Nicotiana attenuata | reverse complement strand
CTTTCGTTTGGACCATTTTCATGAATTGAGTATATTCAGACCGTTTCTTATTGGTGTGCTAATTATGCAAGTTGTGGCTTAGGCCTGTATTGATATATCATGTCACCAGAGTGGTGTGTTGGATTCGAGGTGATCGTTGGGGTCATTAACGAATACGAACGGGTTGATTTCAGCTTGTTAAAAGGAGAGTGTGTATATGTGTGGGCGTGAGGATCCATAGGTATCTTGCCAGGCACCATGAGAGTGCTGAGACTATGATTGAGGGGCATTGTGTGCTAGGAACTTTTAATGTGATGAGATTGTGTATATTTGATATTTAAATTGTGATTCTTCATTAATTTGGCATATATAACTGGCATGCAGTCATAGAGTTGTATTATTTCTCATGCTAATTGGTATTTGATGTCTCTACTTAATGTTTAGATCTTGATATTACAGTTTTTATCTTGTTAAATACCTGTCTAAGTGAATTCTGTGGAAGTTAATGCCCTGATTGTTATATCTGAAAGCATGTCTAATTCTCCTCCTGCTGTATAAAGTTGAGCCTGTTATTATTTGAGCTGCTTTTCTTTATATGTTATTATTCTACTGTTATTGATATTGTTGGTTGTGTAAAGTGAGTATCGGACATTGCGAAGCTCGTCACTGCTTTCAGCCCGAGGTTAGGCTTGCTACTATTGAGTATATGGGGTCGGTTGTACTTATATTACACTCTGCACTTCATGTGCACATCGGGGTATTGCTGATAGTGATGGTTGCCAGTGAGTTGTATACGGATTTGCTTGAGGGATTCTAGGTAGCACTACTATTTCGTTCGCGTGCCTTAAAGTCCTCTCTTTTAACTTATGTTCTTATTGTTCAGTCTTCAAGACAGTATTGTATTTTGTTCTGTAACGACCCGACTGGTCGCTTTGGGCATTTGTACTTCGCTCGGTAGTTTACGGGCGTGAGTAGCTCCATATGATATATTTGACTTATGTAAATCGTCAGTTTTGGTTTTCAGGTTATTCGGGACTGATTTGGAAGAATGATTCTCAACTAGGGAGCTTTAAATTTGAAAGAGTTGACCGAGTTTGACTTTTTAGTATTTTACCTCGGATTAGAATTTTGATGATTCTGTTAGCTTTGTTGGATGACTTTGGACTTAGGAGCGTATCCAGATTGTGATTTGGAGGTCCGTAGTTGAATTTGGCTCGAAATGGCGAAAGTTGGATTTTTTGGAAAGTTTGATAGAGAGTGGACTTTTTGATATCGGGGTCGAATTTTAATTTCGGAAGTTGGAGCAGGCCCTAATGTCAAATGTGACTTGTGTGCAAAATTTGAGGTCAGTCGGATGTGATTTGATGGGTTTCGGCATCGGTTGTGGAAGTTTGAACTTTCAAGTTCATTAATTTTTTGGATTGAGGTGTGATTCGTCGTTTCGATGTTGTCATGTGTCTTTTGAGGCCTCGAGTAAGTCCGTGTTATGTTATGGGACTTGTTGGTACATTTGGACGTGGTCTTGAGGGGCTCGGGTGAGTTTCGGATAGGTTTGGGTTGCGTTGCACTCATTTTTTATGTTTCGACGTTGTTTCTTCAAGCATAAAGGGTACTACATTAAGAAAATGAGCTCCAACTTATGTTTTTATTGAATCATTAGATCCGTATCGTAATTACGGAGCCATATCAAAAAGAATCATCGAATTTGGACATCATATAAGGAGTTTATGGTCATGTTACTAAGAATTGGGTTGCCAGATTTTTCAGATTAATTACGAAATTGCCACTGACTTCGTATTTTAAAAATCTGCACTATTTCCAAATATTAAAATCAACATATCTCCTTCAATATAAGGT
>NW_017686198.1:0-1451 GCF_001879085.1 Nicotiana attenuata | reverse complement strand
GTGGATTACTATTTGAATAGAGATATGTTAGTAGGGGTGCATTTGTTTGTGATATATGCGTATTCCTTTTATCCTTTATATCAAATTGTTTGTTTTTTTGGTCACTTTTTACTTTTTACAAGCTAACCGAACAATCGTCGACCATAATGTATTTGGTAATTTATCTATGTTTTACTGGATATTTTTCAAATTACAACATTATGTAATTATACTTTTATTCTCTAACTGAATTTATTTTCATAAGTTTGGTGATAGTAATTCCAAAGTTGTATGTAAATTGAATATTAACATTACTATAACTTTTGGTGTATGATCTTTTCTTAAATTCTTATTTCTAATGAGCCCATGTCCCCGACCCCGAATATTCTCGTAGATTAGGTTCTATAACTTCACTAGCATTATGTGGCACCATAGCGTTGCTTCAATGTGGTCAGATAACTTTTTCTTACTTTGATTAATTTTTTATCGTGAATATGGTAAATTTATTTAGATCAATCTCATTCTCTAAACCTAAGTGTCATTGGTGATTACATAATGAGGTGCTCCATCGTGTTATGCTCTACATGCTTAACGTAATAATTCAAAGTTATTGAGACCATTCATATGCTTCAAGGTGGAATTTGAAAGGAATATATAATAGACTTTAATTAACTTAAAAAATTTGGATACAATTTTAAAATTTAAAATCTTAATCTTTTATATTTGACATTATTTGGGGAACTTTACAATAAACTAGATGAAGATGTTATTAATTCTGGTAGAAGAATTTATATGAGATGTTGGATTCAAGGATGAATGACAAATATGGTTGTAGCTTTTTCCCCTTCATTTGTAACGATCCGATCGGTCGTTTTGAGCTCTAGCCTACGGTTCGACGGTTTTGAGACCTTGAATATCTTTACTTTATTTATTTTGATCTGCACGTGTAGTCGGTTTTTATTTTCGGGAAGTTCAGAGTTGATTTGGAAGAATAATTCTCAATTTGGAAAAGTTTACCAATATTTGACTTTTAAGTAAACGACCTCGGAATCGGGATTTGAAGGTTCCTATAGGCTCGTATGATGATTTTAGACTTGGGGTCAAGTATCGGAAGTATCGGATGGTCCGGGAGCGATTCAACGCATATTGTTGGGTAGGTTTGTTAAGTTTTTAAAGGTTTTTAGTAATTAGACTAAAGTTTGACTTACAGTGGTACTTTGATATTATCGGACTCCGAGCAATATTCCGAGACCGTTGGATAGGTTCTATTTACTAAGTTGGAACATGTGCGTGTAAGTTTGGTTGTGATCCGGAATGTCTAAGTGTGATTCGGATGTGTTCGAGGGCTAGTTTGTGGCGCTATTTTCATCATCTATCATAAGAAGTGATCTCTACTCATTGTGAGCTAAATACATAGATTATATATAGATTTAAACATGAAAAAATTAGTGAAAAATTATTGGATTTTTGGA
>NW_017686197.1:3207-6414 GCF_001879085.1 Nicotiana attenuata | reverse complement strand
GAGGAAGGTCCAGGGCCCTACTGAGATAACATAAGAAATAATGAGATAACAGAAATAGTTAAAAAAAGTCTACAGCGAGAATCTAAACCAAGGTAAATAAGGAAGAACAATAATAGAAAGCAAAGGTAACAATACACGGAAAACTGCCCTCACAAGGAATAGTAGCTGAGGGATCTCTTGGTATCCCGAGGATCTCTTGGTATCTTCATCAGTAAGTCGGGGATCTCTTAGTATCCCGAGGATCTCTTGGTATCCTCAATAAGTAAACCGGGGATCTCTTGGTATCCCAATATATATATATATAGAAACACATGTGCCAGGGATCTCTTGGTATCCCGCACCCTCAGTCCAGAGTATCTCAAGTACAGAGGGATCTCCCGGGAAGCCATCCCGTAGTCCCAAATTAAACACACAACAACAACGATTCCTAAATCTCGGAAATACTTAATAATCAGGACACGAAGTAGTAAATTATAGCCTAACATGCTTCACAGAGTACAAATAGCACAGTTAAAGCAAATAAGCAGGTAAGCCAGCTAAACATGAGTCTCTAAGCTAGCACAAGTACAAACTTACAGTTAAAATGAACAAGTAAACAAGAAAGCTCAATTTAAATACTCCAAGTAGAAACGGATTTACAACAATCCGCTCAAGTACGCGCTCGTCACCTCACGTACGGGGCATTCAAATATTCAAGATCATATCCTAAGGGGAAAGGTCCCCCACACAAAGTTAGACAAGCCACTTACCTCGAATCGGCTCAATATCAACTAGAAATCACGCCCTTGCCACGAGTATCCGACTCCAAATGGCTCAAATCTATTCAGTTCAATTACACATTGTAAATAACATCGCAAACACCTGGTTTTGCTAATAAATTCAAAGCTACGACGTAAAATTAGGTGAAATGACCAAAATGCGCTCCAGGCCAACGCCCCAGAATCGAATAATTTTCACATTTTCAGAACCCTCGTACTCTCACGAGTCTAACCATATAAAAATCTCCCAAATCGGAGGTCAAATTCTCACTCAAAACCCCATAATTTAGCCAATGAAGTTTTACCCCAAATTATCCAATTTTGATCCTAAATTCGAATTCCAATGATACATTTAACTATATAATGATGAAATATAACTAGAAGGGATCAAGGAAGCGTTACCCAGTGATCTTCACTCCAAATCCCACTCAAAATCGCCTTAAATCGAGCTCTCAATTGATTTTGCAACTTATGAACTCAAACCCTCGACATCTCTATTTCTACCCAGGGATTTCCGCTTCTGCGGTCATGCTTATGCGGAAAACGAGTCGCTTCTGCGACTCTCACTAAAGAGCCAATGTCCGCTTCTGCGGACCATTAACCGCTTATGCGATTCCGCTTCTGCGGAACTTAAGCCGCTTCTGCGGTTCTAATAAAAGTCCAAGTTTCCGCATCTGCGGTTCTCTTTCTCGTAGATGCGAGGCCGCTCCTGCGGAATTTCCTCCGCATCTGCGGTACCTGAAAAACTCTGCTCGAACCCACTCCTGCGATGACCAGGCCATTTCTGAGGCTCCGCTTCTGCGGTCCCCAAGCCGCAGAAGTGGAAATACCAGAAGAGAGAAAAACCAGCTGCTGCAACACTTCAAAATTCTTCCGTTAACCACCCGAAATCATCCCGAGGCCCCCGGGACCTCAACCAAAAGCATCAATACCACCTAATACCTTATTCAAACTTGTACCAATTCTTAAAACAGCTAAAACAACACCGGAAACCCGATTAAATCAAAGATTCAAGCCTAAGAACTACAAGTTTCTTCCAAATACGCTTTCGATAAAAAATCTAAACAAAACACGTCCGAATGACCTGAAATTTTGCACACACATCCCAAATGACATGACGGAGCTACTGCAACTATCGGAATTCCAGTCCGACCCTCGGATCAAAAACTCACTATCGAACCGGAACTTCAAAAATTCAAACTTCGGCATTTCAACCCGAAATGAGCTACGAGCTCCCGAAATACATTCCGAACACGCTCCCAACCCCGAAATCACCTAACGGAGCTAACAGAACCATCAGATTTCCATTCCGAGGTCGTCTTCACACTATTCCGATTACGGACCATTTTTTAACTCTTAAGCTCTCATTTAGGGACTAAGTGTCCCAAAACACTCCGAATCCCAACACCGAACGTCCCGAAAAACCAAAATAGCAGAAATGAACTTAGGGGAAGCAGTTAATGGGGGATCGGGGCGTAAATTCCAAAAACGACCGGCCGGGTCGTTACATCCTCCTACACTTAAACATTCGTTCGTCCTCGAACGAGCATAGAGAACATACCTGAAGTAGTGAAAAGATGAGGGTACTGGCTGCGCATATCCTGCTCGGTCTCCCAAGTCGCCTCCTCGGCCGGCTGACCCCGCCACTGAACCTTTACTGAAGCTATGTTCTTTGACCTCAACTTTCTGATCTGCCTATCCAAAATAGCCACTGGCTCCTCAACATAGGATAGATCCTTGTCCAACTGGACTGAACTGAAATCCAACACGTGCGACGGATCACCATGATACCTCCGGAGTATCGAAACATGAAATACCGGATGAACTCCGGCCAAGCTGGGAGGTAAGGCAAGCTCATAGGCAACCTCCCCAACTCGCCTCAAGATCTCAAAAGGGCCAATAAACCTCGGACTCAGGTTCCCTTTCTTTCCAAACCTCATGACGCCCTTCATAGGCGAGACCCGAAGCAGAACCCGCTCACCAACCATATATGAAACATCACGAACCTTCCTGTCCGCGTAACTCTTCTGTCTAGACTGGGCTGTACGGAGTCTGTCCTGAATCACCTTGACCTTCTCCAATGCATCCTGAACCATCTCTGTACCCAATAGCCTGGCCTCACCCGGCTCAAACCAACTCACCGGAGACCTACACCTCCTACCATATAAAGCCTCATACGGCGCCATCTGAATGCTGGACTGATAACTGTTGTTATAAGCAAACTCCGCCAATGGCAAGAAATGATCCCAAGACCCTCCAAACTCAATCACGCACGCACGGAGCATGTCCTCAAGAATCTGAATAGTGCGCTCGGACTGTCCGTCCGTTTGGGGGTGAAATGCTGTGCTCAACTCCACCCGTGTGCCTAACTCCTACTGCACGACTCTCCAGAACCGCGATGTAAACTGAGTACCTCTGTCTGAAATGATAGAAACTGGAATACCATGCA
>NW_017686197.1:0-309 GCF_001879085.1 Nicotiana attenuata | reverse complement strand
AGGGCGACCCGAATAACCTCTGCCATAACGACCTGCTGATGGGGTACGGGCACCAGGGTAGTGACCCGACTCTCGAGACCTCTTGGCCTCCCTCTCTCCTCGCTCCCTGGCGAGCATACCCTCAATCCTCCTAGCAATGCTCACTGCCTGCTGATAAGGAATGTCCATATCCAACTCTCGAGACATGCTAGATCTGATGGGTGGAATAAGACCCTCAATGAACCTACGAACTCTCTCCCGAACTGTAGCAACCAAAGCCGGTGCATGCCTGGCCAACCTGGTATAACGGATAGCATACTACGTAAACGG
>NW_017686196.1:5454-6415 GCF_001879085.1 Nicotiana attenuata | reverse complement strand
AATCGAATTTCGAGGTCCCAAGCCCGAGAAATGAATTTTTGTGTGAAATTGTTTTCTAGAAATAATTAAGGAAATTGGAAATGAAATTTGATTAGAAGACTATGGTATCGGGCCCGTATTTTGGTTCCGGCGCCCGGTACAAGTCTTATATATGATTTAAGCACTTTCTGTAAAGTTTGGTTGAAAACGGACGTCGTTTGACGTGTTTCGGACTTAAAATGGAAATTTGATGTTTTATGAAAAACTTGGAAGAAATCATGAGTTTTGAGGCTTGATTTGATGTTTATGATGTTGTTTTGGCGATTTGATCGCACGGATAAGTCCGTAGGATGTTTTTGAGGTTGTGTGCATATTTGGTTTGGAGCCCCGAGGGCTCGGGTGAGTATTGGATAGGTGTCGGAGTGCATTTTGAACCTTGGGAAAATCTGATATTCCCAGTCCTGCAATCTTCGCATTTGCGAAGCAGGGCTCGCAAATGCGAGCTTGCCATTGCAAATGCGAAAAGGGGTCTAGCCAGCTAGGATCGCAAATGCGACCTCTTGGTCCGCAAATGCGAAGTCGGGCCTGTCGCAAATGCGACACATTAGCTCGCAAATGCGAAAATTCCCAGATCCTTCAGAGTTCGGAAATGCGAACTCACCTTCGCATTTCCCAAACCTGCAGGGTTGGGAAATGCGAAGATGCGAACCCACCTTCGCATTTCCCACATCTGAGGCCTGCATATTTTACACTTAGCCGAATTTTTGAGCCATTTTAACATTCTTTCAAAACACAAACCTCTTTGGGCGATTTTCCAAGAACAAGACTTCTTCCAAATCATTTGTAAGTTGGTTTGTACTCATTTCTTTCAACCTTTAACATCATTTAACATGTTTTCAACTTATAATCAAAGATTTTCATGGGTGAAATTGGGGGTTTTGGGTAGAACCTAGGTTTTTCTAAAATTGGGGATTTGGACCTC
>NW_017686195.1:5546-6415 GCF_001879085.1 Nicotiana attenuata | reverse complement strand
AACGGACATACGTCTGATGCTAAGCCACTGAACATTGGGGAATCATATTTCTTAAACCTCTCAAGTCTCCGCTGCTCGTCCTCTGAAGCAGCTGACCCATACCTCGGGCTGAACTGGCGCTGCAAGCGGTGGGGGAATAATCTCGGGAACCTGCTCAACCTGCACTCGCTGCTCAGGAGTGCGGACGGCGGGAGTCTGTGCTCCTCCCCCGGCCTGGGATGTGGCTGCAGCGAGGGGAAGCAACCCCGCCTGAGCAAAGGTGGTGTACATGCTCATGAACTGAGCCAAAGTCTCCTGGAGCGCTGGAGTAGTAGTGGCAGTAGTAGGTGTGCCAGGTGTGAGCACGTGATTTTTGTCCTATACGAATTATTCCCATAAATTCAAAATAAAATTACTTCTTTTCATTATTTGCATTTTTGTGAATTTGGTGGCATTTTTGTGTTAATTGTTTGCATTTGTTTGTGCATGTTTATTTTATTCATGAAAAATACAAGAAATATGTTGCATTTGCATCTAGGATTTAATTGGGCATTTTTTTTTAAAATTAGTTAGTAATCTATTTGTGTTACAAAAAATAGAAAATCACAAAAATAACGCATTTTGCATTTGGCTGCGAATCTTGCAATTTTCTTTTAATGTGGTACTTAATTAGTTGTTGTAAATATTATTTTGAACATTAATCTAATTTGGTAGGATAATTTTGGTTTAAAATTAATATAGGTTTTATTTAGAAAAAAAAAGAAAAGATTTGAAATTGAAAAGAAATAGAAATATAAGTCTGTTGGGCCATCTTTAATTTCCAAGCCCCAGGCTCAAACGTTTTCCCCAAACCCACTCCCATACCCGTCCAAACTGGCCCACGACCCGCC
>NW_017686195.1:0-2754 GCF_001879085.1 Nicotiana attenuata | reverse complement strand
AGTCTGTACTAGCAGTTTAAATTTTGCAAGTGATAAGCCTGAACGCTGATTTATTAATATGAGTGGAGTCAATTCAAACATAATTAGTCTATCTTGTGTAGTATTATTGTCGTTTTCAGTTTGTTCTTCACCTAGTGTATCTAATAATCCACTAGCAGTTAAATGAGTGAAATAATATGAGTATTAAATTGGAAGTTGAATGATCAGTGTTTCGTTAACCTGAGGGGCATTTTGAACAACTTAAATAAGTTTCAGTAATTATCTAATACAACTGAATTGGAATTTGGCCTGGCTTAACCGTTTGGGCTCAATAGCCCATTATCAAGAAGAGTAAGTCTCAGGGCCTCAATGAACGGCCCAGGCTCAGTTGGATGCTTGTGTACGTTTGGGCCTAGGCCCAGGTCTGCTTGGTCGGTTTATGGTGTGCACATGATGTTAACTTTTCTTTTGTTGGGCTTGTCTTGGAGCCCAGTGGCTGCAATAAAGTACAAAGTCACCATTAGGTCCAATAATAAATAGTTAGGGTTTTATTAGAGGCGAATAAATATAGAATATTATAGATTGCTTTAGGATTTGCCCTTTAAAATAAATTACAATGAGATGAGCCTCGCCAAATAGAGCAAACAAATTACGGGGCCCTCGATAAATGTACATACAAAAAACTTAGACTTCGGGATGGGCCGTTTAGCGAATTTCACGGCCTTCCCCAAAGATAATAACACGATAGTCCCTTTAGGCGCGTTCTTAATAATCTTACCTTCTTAAATACGGGTGCACATTTATGTGACCCAAATCTAAATCTCAACGGAGTCGAAATGCGTCAAAAGCCACGGGTGCACTGGTGTAACGTGGTTCGAGATACATTTTCACGACGTTGCAATTCTTATTAAAAGACATAAAGTAAAAGTGGTTAAAACAAAAGGCACATAGGTTAGTATATGTACTAAAATCAAATATATAAGCCAAATATGACAGTTGAGCAACCGTGCTAGAACCACGGAACCCGGGAATGCCTAACACCTTCTCCCGGGTTAACAGAATTCCTTACCCGGATTTTTGGTTCGCGGACTGTTAACAGAGTCATAATTTCCTCGGATCGGGATTCAACCGGTGACTTGGGACACCATTAATCTCCCAAGTGGCGACTCTGAATCTTAATAATAAATCCCGTTCTGATTGTCCTTGAAGTGGAAAAACTCCTTTATGCCCTTGCGGGGTGTAGGTGAAAAGGAGGTGTGACAGCTCTGGCGACTCTGCTGGGGAAAAGAACCCAGAACTTTGGTTCAGGGTTCAGAATTCGAGCTTAGATATATTGTTGTATTTGGCTTTATCTGATTTTCCTACATGTTTCATGCTAAATGTGCAAGATGTTGCTTTTTACCGCTTTGATATTATCTGGAATTGCATATAAATTGTACCAAAACCCTTCTCTTCTCACCACCGGGGATGTGCTTACTGGTTGAGACTCCCTATTCTGTTAGTGTCAATACCCTGAAATAAGAAAGAGGCCGGACAAGTTACTAAGCCGGATGGCCTTTTGGTTCCCGGTACGTAGCCGCCTCCTCGACTCGAGTTGTCCGCTCGGGTACACAGTCTAGAACACATACCCAGGTTTTGAACCTAGAAGAACTTGACTTCATGCCGGATCCCTAGTAGGACGTTTATCTGCATACGTGCATTTTGACTTAGGGGACTCAACACAGGGGTTGGGTCCGTCTAGGACAGGTATACCCGGAATAATGGACCATCCTGATGCATCCTACTTGTGCATTTATCTGTTTTGTACTCGCATGCTGACCGGCTTTGAATATCTGGAAAATTGAAAAACAAAAGGGGAAAAGTGAAAATAGCAGTGTAGAGAGTTAATTTCCTATATTATAAAAACCCAATGTCCAAGTAGTGCCGAAATGCTGCCGAATTTTTGAGAAAATGAAAAAAAAAAAGAGAAAAATGGAAAAGAAAAACAAAAAGGGTTTTATTTCTCATATTAGTTTATTTTATTTACCACTGAAAAGAAAATATAAAAAAGAATTTTGCTTTCAGAAATAGTGTATTTGCCACCCTGGTTTATTTGCCCGAACTACGCTGGTTTGATTCTCACCGGACGTGAGATACGTAGGCAACCCTCATCGGGTCTAACCTCCCCTTTTCAAAAATAGCCAAAAGTACCAAAATTTTTAATTTCGCTATGAATGAGTCGGGTGATGCCATTCTTGTCAAAAATAAGCCAAATGTCCCCAAAAGGGCGCCGGAAGGCTGTTTTTGCAAGAACAGCCACCCTGAATCATCTTCTAAATAGGTTAGCAGGCACAACCTTAAAATCTTCCTTATGAAGTGCTGAAAGGCCGTATCCGCAATACCGGCTGCTTGTTTAAATTGGCAATTTGAACAGGGATAGTGCCATTTTCCTCTTTAGGTCACAATAAGTGATTAAAATCACCTTAATAAATGTGCAGGATGAGCACGACTCAAAATGAATTATGTTCAATCGTGCATAAAATCCCTTTGGAGTTACGTCTGTGATGGAACAATTTAGGCGGAGAAGGGCAAGATGCAGTCAAGAAACATTTGAAAGGGCTTACCAGTTTGCTCGATATTGTGCCTCGGGGAGATATTATTAGAGCACTGGTTACATGTTGGGACCCAACACATAATGTGTTCCATTTTTCGGACTTTGAGCTTACCCCGACATTAGAGGAAATAGCTGGCTACATTGGAAAGGATGAGGTTCCGTTGAGGCACAAATACTTGATT
>NW_017686194.1:970-6415 GCF_001879085.1 Nicotiana attenuata | reverse complement strand
TATAAAATAATATAATTATAAAAAATATTATTAAATAGGTAAAATTGCATAAAATTTTTAAAATAAACTATAAATAAGTGATATATATATATATATATATATATATATATATATATATTATCTAATGAAATTATATAGAAGTCTCAAATAAAGTGAAATTATATAAGTGAAATTACATATAAATCCCAAATAATTATATATAAGTGAAATCCCATATTATCTAATAAAATTATAAATCCCAAATAAATAAGTAAAATTATATATGAATCTAATCAATACATATAAAAGCACGCATACATATAATCCCATATTATATTTTGAAAGAGAGCAAGAGAAGCACTGAACTTAAAAAACTAATTACTTACATATTTACAAACTAACAGTGAAATATAAAAAGAGAGAAAGTAATGAGTTCAAAATAATAAAGTTTTTACATGGAGGAAGGAACAAACCTGTTGAATTTGACTTACGGAGAAGAATGAAGTTTTCTGTTGCAAAAAAAATGATAAATCATTGCTCTTGGTAGAGGCAGACTAGCGAAAAGAATTAGGAAAGACTTCTAATTTAGGGCTTTTAGCAATATTAAAAAGTTTACTTTTAAATTTAATGTTTTTAATTCCTTTTTAAAAAGATGTCTCTTGGGCTTACGCCTCAACCGAAAACCTCGCCTCAACCAAAAAACTCGCCCGGGCGTACGCCTTGAACTTCTGGGCGTACGCCTTACAGGACTTTCGCCCCCCACCATCGCCTCGGGGCGTTTTTGGTACGCCTCGCCCCAGGGCTCGCCCCAGGAACGCCTTTTAAAACACTGGTCTGAGCTTATCATTAACGATAGTAAAAAGTTAATAACAAATAGGTTAGTTCCCTGTGGGATTTGACTACGAACTCTTGAACCGAATTATTTTTGCAACGACTGCTTAGTCCTTTTTATAAGGCATAGTTGAGCGTGATCACTATACTATAGTGTTTTGGTGAATAAGAAGTCTAATTTTACAAGAAAGACAAAAATCGGAACAATATTTAAAGATCGGTACCTTAGGGAGACAGCCGGTACAATTTTCTGATATGGAAAAGGATTCTCGAGAGAGCTTTGGAAATCCCAAAACAAAGGTGACCCAATAAAAATTGTGCCTGAAGACCGAGAAGACTTTTCGAGTGACATAGTTAGCAGGGAAGTGGAATAATCACGAAATTATTGAGATACAAACTAGTGAATTGCAAAGAAAATAAAAATATCTCTCATGACCAGTTATATTTTAATAGAAAAATATGTCTCTACAAACACTTATATATTAGTATATTTTAACGAACTCAGGTCATATAACTAGAAGAATCTGTATAATGTGCCATAAAACCATCTGAACGAAAAAGGGTAGCAAGAACTTATAGTGAAATACTTGTTAGAAAATATAACAGAATATACGGAAGAAATAATTAGGCTTTGATAGTGTAGTCACTGTCCTTAAGGAATTTAAGCCTCCCAATTTCGTTGCTGTAGGGATTATGGCAGAATTCCTCCAGGATATTACAAAGCCTCTGAAATTCGAGCACCAGCAATTAACTCGAATTTCCACTTGAACAAATTTGGTGAATTGAAGATAGCAGAAAAGAAGAAGATACTTTGTTGCTTTTCTGATGATTTTTGTTTTGGAGAAGAAAAGGGTATTTATAAACCCTTTATTAGTCTATTAGGACTAACAGACTCAACCTTTACTAATAGGCACCTTTTAATACCAAAAGTCACCTCTTTTCAAACCCTTTAGGTGTCTGTTAGGACTAACAGACTCAACCTTTGCCAATAGGCATCTTTTAAAACAAAACTCACCTCTTTTTAAAACTAAAATGTTTTAATATTTAAAACATTTTTTTATTAATTAATAAAATTAATAGATGACTAAAAGAAATAAATTTCGGGCTATTTAATTGGCCCAAAGCCCCAAGTGCCCAAGTGTCGAATCTTGACTATTAATAATATAGCCAAATTCTAGTTCCCTCCAAAACATCTTTAAATTATTCAAATCATGTAAGACAAAGAAGTGTTTTTAAACACTTCTTCCTTTCTTTCTTTTTCCAATGAGGGACAAAGCAACCTCTTCTCAAATACTCCCTTCAAAACACTAACTAATACAATAATCCCCCACTTAGTTAGTGATTGATGTTGTTTAAAAGATTCATGCGTATAGTAGGTATCTTTCGATTTAAACCTACTACTTGTATAAACTATTCAAGACCTTGTCGAAATTGATGGTTAGATTAAGTTCTATTAAACCACAATTCCTTTTTGACAAGACGGAAAAACTTTATACACATAAATCGTACCAACTTCACAATTTGTTCACCGTGAGTTTTAGCACCCAATTATGGCCTTGTGCTACTTCCTGAATTCATAAACACTTATCAAGTTTTGTATCCCAAACTTTGATCGAAGCGGCACCACTTCTTGTGTTTACATAGGTGAAGATTTAACCAAATCCTTAACACGGACTTCTTTAGTTCCTAAACCGAACTCTGCTTCTTCACTAAGAGTATTTTTTATACTCATCCTCCTTTTCTAGGTACTAATTTCCAGTACCTGCTATCCGTCACAACTATAACTTGTTATTACCTTTTAAACCTTTAATATTGTTGAACAATAAGAAAGGTAAGGTTCCTGTTACTAGTGACAAATTTAAATTACCTTAGACCCATAGCACTTGTTGTGCTTATTATCATATCCCTCGCGAGTCCTTTAGTGAATGGGTCAGTAAGGTTGTCTTTAGACTTGATGTACACAACAGTAATAATTCCATCCGAAATTAATTGTCTTATGTACTCATGTCTTAAAGTAATATGTCTAGATTTTCCATTGTATATTTTGCTAATGCCTTAGACATAGTTGCTTCACTATCACAGTGCAAGAGAACAGCTGGCATTGGTTGTGGCCACAACTTTATATCTCAGCCATTCTGCTTCTCTTCCTGCAGCTGCTAAAGCAATAAACACAGATTCCATTGTGGAATGAGTAATACACGTCTGTTTCTTAGAAGCCCACGAAATTGCTCCTCCACCTAAAGTGAATATCCACCCAGATGTTGACTTGTTATCACCAACACTAGTTATCCAACTAGCATCACAATATCCTTCTAACACTGAAGGAAATCTGTTATAATACAAGGCAAAAGTTTTTGTCTTTTTCAGATAACCAAGTACCCTTACTATACCTTTCCAGTGATCACCACTTGGATTGTGAGTATACCTTGATAATTTACAAACCGCAAAGGCAATATCTGGCCTAGTACAATGCATAGCATACTACCAATTGCACTAGCATAGTCTAATTGACTAACAGATCTTCCGGGGGTTCTCAACCATCTTGCTAGAAGCATCAAACGGAGTATTAAATTCTTTAATACCCAAATGATTAAATTTGGAAAGAACCTTGTCAATATAATGAGACTGACATAAGGCAAAACCCCCCACTATGTCTTTTAACTTTAACACCTAAGATAGTATCAACTTCTCCCAAATCTTTCATTTTAAATTGAGAAGTTAAATACTTCTTAGTTTCATTTATGCCTTGCATGTTAGTTCCTATGATTAGCATGTCATCAACATAAAGACATACTATCACTCCATAGTCCTTTGTGAATTTGGAATAAATGCATTTATCTGCTCCGTTATGTTTAAAACCATTTGATAATATAACATTATCAAATTTTTCATGCCATTGTTTTGGAGCTTGTTTTAATCCATACAAGGACTTAACTAATTTACAAACTTTCTTCTCATTTCCAGGAAGCACAAACCCTTCGGGTTGCTCCATATAAACTTCTTCATCAAGATCACCATTTAAGAATGCCGTCTTAACATCCATTTGATGGACATTTAGATTATATATTGATTCCAAAGCAAATAATACTCTTATTGAGGTAATCCTGGCCACAGGAGCATATGTGTCAAAATAATCTACTCCTGCCTTTTGTCTAAATCCCTTGGCTACTAGTCTAGCTTTAAATGTTTGTAGAGAACCATCAGTATTGTATTTTCTTCTAAAAATCCATTTACACCCAATAGGTTTAGTATTAGAAGGTAAATCTGCCAATACCCATGTACTATTTGATAAAAGAGAATCCATTTCATCATTTACAGCTTCTTTCCAGAAAGAAGAATCCCGCGAAGCCATAGCCTCACTATAGGTTTTAGGATCCTCTTCTAAATTTAAAATAATGGGTATTTTATTTAATACTTCTTCTCTACTTCCTTCTACCAAAAAGACTAGTGCTTGAGAAGAAATAAAATCAGAACCTATATTTTTTTCTTTTCTAACTCTTTGACTTTTTCTTGGTTCTACAGGAGATTCAATTGCCTTTCTTTTATTGTTAGAAGAAGAACTAGGTTCTGCACAATTTTCTTGAGTTACTGCATTATCACCAATGCTTGTTGCATTACCATCTTGTTTAGTAATTTCTGTGTCCTCATGTGAATTATTAGAGTCACCAATGAACTTTGTTTCCAAGAACTCAACATCTTTAGATTCCACAATATACTTAGACTCAATGTCCAATAATCTGTATGCCTTTGAGTTCTCAACATATCGTACAAATATGCTTTTAATTCCTCTAGGTCCTAACTTAGTCCTTTTAGGATCTGGAATTCGATAATAGGCTAAACAGCCCCATACCCTTAAGAAATTTAAGTTAGGCTTTCTTCCTTTCCATAATTTATATGGTGAAACCTTAAATTTCTTTGAAGGAACTCTATTATTCACAAAATAAGCCGTTAACAAAGCTTCCCCCCACAAATTCGTTGGTAACTTTGCATATAAAAGCATGGCATTAACCATATCTACCAACGTTCTATTTTTTCTTTCAGCAAGACCATTTTGTTGTGGGGTATACGGTGCACTAACATGGTGAATCAAACCATTTTCTTCACAAAATACAGAAAATTCATTGGAAAGATATTCGCCTCCTCGATCACTTCGTAGGATTTTAATCTTCTTTTCCAATTGATTTTCAACTAATGCTTTGTAACTCTTAAACATATCAAATGCTTGATCTTTTGTTTTCATTAAGTAAACATGTGTATATCTAGAATGATCATCTATAAAAGTAATAAAGTATCTATTTCCACCTCTAGTTAAATGACCATTCAATTCACATATATCGGAATGCACAAGTTCAAGTAGATTACTTGTTCTTTCATTCTTTAGAAAAGATTTCTTAGTCATCTTAGCTTGTATGCAAATTTCACATTTTTTTATCAATTATTCTCAATAGCAGGAATTAATTTATTTTTAGACATAAACTTAACATATCGACAATTAACATGTGAAAGTCTAGCATGCCATAAATTAATAGATGACTCAATCATATAAGCAGAAACTTCAACTTTATTAATACTTAATTTGAACATGCCCTCACAAGAGTAGCCTTGTCGTACAAATCACCATTCTTAGAGAAAATA
>NW_017686194.1:0-738 GCF_001879085.1 Nicotiana attenuata | reverse complement strand
AGTATCTGTGTGAATTGGCTTAGAACCTGCTGTGCTTCAAGGTGAAATCCTAAGTTTGCTTCGTTTGGGAGATGATTGTAGGCTTTCCTTGGTCTGTTTGAGCTTTCCATTACCAACCAATGTTGTTATCCCTAGTCAACCCCCTTTGAGCCCTTAGACTTTCTCATTTGGTAACCATGCTACAAGCCTTTACACGTTTTGTCGTAATCCTCTCTTGGAACCCGGACCTTCCTTAACGCTCTTATGAAATAAGTGACATAAGGGATAAGTTTGGGGGGAGAGTTGAGGAATTTGAAAGTGATATCAAGGCACCAAAAAGGGAAAGAAATGATCTCTATGAAAAGAGAATGCAAGAAAAGAAAAAGAACAAAAAGAAAATGCCAAAAAGAGAACAAAAATGAGGGTTAATGAAATCAAAAAGATGCAACTATATCTAGTATGAGCATCAAGGGAGAAAAAGAATGAAATAAACAAGAAAGACTGATGTCAAGTCTCTCTAACCCCCAAGAAAAAGACCAGAATCACTACCAGAAACCTCCATTGCAGTGTTGTTAAATTCCTTAAGATTGTTAGAAAATATAACAGAATATACGGAAGAAATAATTAGACTTTGATAGTGTAGTCACTATCCTTAAGGAATTTAAGCCTCCCAATTTCGTTGCTGCAGGGATTATGGCAGAATTCCTCTAGGATTTTACAAAGCCTCTGAAATTCGAGCACCAACAATTAACTCGAATT
>NW_017686193.1:0-6415 GCF_001879085.1 Nicotiana attenuata | reverse complement strand
TGGTGACCCTATGTTGGCATCAAGTTATGTTGGCATCAACTAGGGAATGATGACCCTATGTTGGCATCAACTAGGGAGTGGTGACCCTATGTTGGCATCAACTACGGAGTGAGGACCCTATGTTGGCACCAACTAGGGAATGGAGAACCTATGTTGGAAAAGCGACAAGGGAGTGGAGACCCTGTGTCTAAAATAAAATTAACTAGGTATTGGAGACCCTATGTTGGAAAATCATCAACTAGGGAGTGGAGACCCTATGCTGGCATCAACTAGGGAGTGGAGACCCTATGTTGGCATTAACTAGGGAGTGGTGACCCTATGTTGGCATCAAGTTATGTTGGCATCAACTAGGGAGTGGGAACCTTATGTTGGCATCAACTAGGGAATGGAGACCATATGTTGGCATCAAGTAATGTTGGCATCATCTAGCGAGTGGGGACCCTATGTTGGCATCAAGTTATGTTGGCATCAACTAGGGAGTGGGGACCCTATATTAGCATCAACTAGGGAGTGGAGACCCTATGTTGGAAAAATGCAGTTAGGGATGGAGACCCTATACTTCCATGATTTTGAAATTTTTCTTCTTTTCTTTCTTTCTATTTCATTTTTATTTTTTATTTTTATCATTTTTTATTTAAGAGAATGAGTAAAAAATGCAGGATAGAATTTGGAGGAGACTTCCCTTTTGGATTGATTATTGCTGCAAAGCTATTTTAGTCTCTGCGCGGTTTCCTTTTGTTGCACCTGCTCCTTGCAAGGTTGCTTTGAACTACACCTGTTTCCTGTTTTTCAAACTAAGAACTAATTTTTCAGTTTGAAACTAGTGGTTGGTTTNCTTTTGGGGGAATTTGGATTTTTATTTTGGTGTGACTGAACCCCAGAGAGAGGCTGCCTACATATCCTTTCGGAATCAAGTCGAACGTAGTTCAAGAAACTTTTTTTTTGGATTTCTTTTGTTTTTCTCTTTTGTTTTGTTTTGTTTTCTTTTTTTTTTTCTTCAATTTTTACTTTTCATAAGAATTTCCTGGTTCCAAAGAGGGTAATCAAAGAAAAGGGAACCGACTCAAAGGGTTGGCAAGGTTGGTAGTATTTGGGTAGTGGGAATGAAAGCCTTCGTCATCCCAATCAGAGAGCATTAAAATCACGTAAAAGGGTCAAATATAATACCTTTTGACCGCATCTGCACTGACAGCTATTTCAAGATCATTTCCTTCGATGTCTCCCAAATACAGCGCTCCTTTCGACAACAGTTTTCTTACAATGTACGGACCTTTCCAATTTGGAGAAAATTTTTCTTTTACTTCCTCATGATGCGGGAGAATACGCCTCAGAACGAGTTTCCCCACTTCAAAGTTCTAGGCCGCACTTTCTTATTGTAGGCACGGGCCATTCTTTGTTGGTACAACTGCCCGTGGCAGACTGCGGCCATCCACTTTTCATCAATCATAGTTAACTGTTCCAACCGGGTCTTGACCCATTCATCATCCTCGATCTCAGCTTTGACAATCATTCGAAGAGAGTGAATTTCAACTTCTGCAGGTATTGCGGCTTCAGCGTCATAAACCAATAAATAGGGCATGGCTCCAACTTATGTTCGCACAGTCGTGCGATATCCCAATAATGCAAAAAGGCAGCTTTTCATGACATTGTCTAGAACTTTGGATCATTTTCCTGAGGATCTTCTTGATATTCTTATTTGCAGCTTCAATATCGCTATTAGCTTTGGGTCGATAAGGGGTAGAGTTACAATGTGTATTCTTAAATTGTTCGCATACCTCCCTCGTCAAGTGGCTGTTCAGATTTGCAGCATTGTCTGTAATGATAGTTTTAGGAATACCAAAACGACAAATAATGTTGGAAAGCATAAAGTCCACCATTACTTTCTTAATGACGGCTTTGAAAGTGACTGCTTCAACCCACTTTGTGAAATAATCAATGGCAACCAAGATAAATCTGTGCCCATTTGAAGCTTTCGGCTCGATTGGCCCAATGACATCCATACCCCAAGCAACGAACGACCAAGGTGCTGACATAGGATGCAACTCTGAAGGCGGTGCATGAATCAGGTCACCGTGTGTCTGACACTGATGGCACTTGCGAACAAAACTAAAGCAATCATTTTCCATGGTCATCCAGTAATAACCTGCTCGAAGGATTTTCTTTGCAAGGACATATCCGTTCATGTGGGGCCCACATACACTTGAATGCACTTTGTTCATGATCTTTTTAGATTCTTGGGCATCTACGCACCTCAAGAGATTTAAATCTGGAGTTCTTTTGTACAAGACTTCTTCGCTCAAGAAGAGACTGCTGGCAAGCCTTCTAATGGTTCTCTTTTGATCTCCACTGGTCTGCTCGGGATATTCCTTTGTTTTCAAAAACCTTTTGATGTCATGGTACCATGGATGAACATCTGGTTCTATTTCAATTGCATTACAATAACCATGCCTTTCTCGAATTTGGATTTCCAGCGGGTCAATATGGACGTTGCCCGGATACGGTAGCATGGAGGCCAAAGTAGCTAGTGCATCAGCTAACTCATTGTGGAATTGAGGAAAATACCTGAACTCCACGGACTTGAACTATTTGCTAAGATCTTTCACATGTTGCCTGTATAGGATAAGCTTGATGTCTCGAGTTTCCCATTCACCTTGAGCTTGCCGGATAATCAAGTCACAATCTCCCTTGATTAACAATTCTTCCACATTCATGTCAACTGCCATATTAATACCCATAATGCAGGCTTCATATTCAGCAGTGTTGTTTGTACAGAAGAACCGAAGCCGGGCTATGGTTGGATATGTTGACCAGTGGGCGAAATCAAAATTGCCCCAATCCCGAGCATTTGCAGCTCCATCAAAGAACATTTTCCAAGCATTGGTGTCTTCTGGAATTACTTCAACTGAATTTACTTCCTCGTCCTGAAAGTAAGTACTCAAGGGTTGGTATTCATCTTCAATTGTGTTCTCATCTAGGTGATCCGCCAAGGCTTGAGCTTTCATCACCGTGCAGGTGACATAGACAATGTTAAACTCAGTGAGCAGGATTTGCCATTTTGCTAAACTTCCCGTGGGCATTGGTTTTTGGAATATGTACTTCAGAGGATCCATTTTGGTTATGAGATATGTGGTGTAGGCCAACAGATAATGTGTAAGCTTCTGGGCGACCCAAGTTAGGGCGCAACAAGTTCTTTCCAACAAAGTGTACTTGGCTTTATAACTGGTGAACTTCTTGCTCAGATAGTATATGTCTTGCTCTCTCTTCCCCGTCACATCATGTTGCCCCAGGACACAGCCGAAAGAATTTTCCAAGATTTTAAGGTACAAGAACAAAGGTCTCCCTGGCTCGGGTGGAACCAATACTGGCGGATTCGACAGATATTCTTTGATTTTGTCGAAAGCTTCTTGACACTCATCCGTCCATCTGATTGCTGCATCTTTCTTCAACAGCTTAAATATGGGCTCACACGTGGTAGTCAGCTGAGCAATGAACCTGCTATTGTAATTCAATCTTCCTAGCAGACTCATAACCTCTTTCTTGGTTCTTAGAGGTGGAAAATCCCTAATAGACTTTATCTTTGTTGGATCTAACTCGATACCCCTCCAACTGACTATAAACCCCACAAGTTTCCCAGATGGAACTCCGAATGCACATTTAGCTGGATTCAATTTCAAGTCATACTTGCGCAGACGCTCAAAGAACTTTCTCAAATCCCGCACATGGTCTTCCTGCGTTCTGGATTTAATGATCACATCATCCACATACACCTCAATTTCCTGGTGCATCATGTCATGGAAGATGGCAGTCATAGCTCTCATGTAAGTTGCCCCGGCATTCTTTAAACCAAATGGCATGACCCTATAACAGTAAGTGCCCCAAGGTGTGGTGAAAGCCGTCTTTTCTGTGTCTTCTTCATCCATCAGAACCTGGTGATACCAGCATAACAATCCATGAAAGACTATATCTCATGTTTGGCACAGTTATCCACAAGAATGTGGATGTTTGGCAATGGAAAGTTGTCCTTGGGACTTGCTTTATTCAAATCCCGATAATCAATACACACTCGGGTTTTCTCGTCTTTCTTCAGCATTGTGACCACATTAGCCAACCATGTGGTGTATCGGACTACTCAGATCACAACAGCTTTCAACTGTTTGATGACTTCTTCTTTGATCTTATCACTGATGTCCGTCTTAAACTTTCTCTGGTTTTGTTGGACAGGTGGATAACTAGGATAAGTTGGCAATTTATGCACTACCAAATCAACACTCAGTCCTGGCATATCATCATAGGACCATGCAAACACGTCTTTGAATTCAAACAAAAGTTGGATCAATGCATCTCTAGTTCTTTCATTAGCTGAATGCTTATCATGGTTTCCCGGACCTCTTCTGGACTACCCAAATTAACTGGCTCGATTTCATTGAAGTTCGGCTTAGGCTTATTCTCAAATTGTTCCAGTTCTTAATTTATTTCCCTAAAAGCCTCATCTTCGTCATATTTCGGTTCTTCATTCATTATTTCATAGTTAGACAGCATTTTAGGATATGGGCATGAAGTCCGCAAGCATGTCATGTTATTTAAGTCTGGAATTAGTAGAACTGAAAAGAAAAAGATAAGAAAAATAGCAAAACTAGAATAAAGGAAAAAAGAAGACATCCATTGACGATGAAATATTGATTTCATTTCATTAAATTGGAAGATAGGAGGGTTTAGATTGAAATCAAAAGACAAGAAAATAAAAACATTCGAGTTACACCCTGAAATAACTCGTAACGTAGAAAAGATGGCAAGACTGGATTATTGGGATTCCCGCCTGACAGGGAATGGGGTAGCTTTCCAGTTCTGAAGCTTGGCGTTTGGTCCCATGTACAGCACCTCAGTAGTGCTCGTGCCTTCCCCCGGCTGGACCATGTGGAACTCGTATAACATCTGTTTCATTGCTTCACAAATATCCTCAATTTCCTCGATCATGAAGGCCCCTTCCTCTTCTTCTTCATACTTGGGTTTAACAAATTACTTGGCGAGATGCGGAACAGGATGAGGTAGGACCCACCCATTTTTCTTGCGCTCATCAACCCATTTTACGTCAGCATTTGTGGCTTGAAAACCTACGCCGAAGAACTTCTTATTGGCGATCGAAGTGATAGGCTCTCTGATGCCTTGTAAAGATACCCCGAGCCCTTTACCGCGCTTGTAACCATGTTTGATCATTTCACTGACTACCATGACCGATGCATTTGATAAGCAAGGTTGAGGAAATGGGGCCCCTTTTTCACATTGGTCGGCGACCACAATTTCAAAGGCTTGATAGACAATGTGCTCACTTCCTTCTCTAGCTTCGAGACACGGGCCTGACGGGTCCCTGTAAATGGAATGTTCATCCTCCCTGTGGACAACGATTTCTTGGTTTTCATGTTCAAACTTGACCATTTGATGGAGGGTGGAGGGCACCGCCCATGCAGCGTGAATCCATGGTCTTCCTAGGAGAAAGTTATACGAAGTATCCATATCCAGAACCTGGAAAGTCACTTTGAAATCCACAGGGCCAATGCTCAGAATCAAATGAATTTCCCCTATCGTATCTCGCTTGACGCCATCCAAAGCGCGCACACAGACATTGTTCGGTCTAGTCCTTTCTGTCCCAATTTCCATCCTCTATAGCGTTGAAAAGAGGGAAAATCGTTGACCCCGGACCACCGTCTAGCATGACCTTCTTCACATAATAACCTTCACATTTGACAGTCAAGTGAAGGGTGTTGTTGTGGGCGGCTCCCTCTGGAGGCAAGTCATCGCGGCTAAAGGAAATCCGGTTGACTTCAAAAAATCGCTCAACCTTTTTTTGAAATTGTTCGACTGAAGTTTCAATCGGGACATACGCCTCATTCAACGTTTTCAGAAGCACCTCCTGATGTTCATTTGAGCTCATCAGCAAGGATAAAAGTAAAACCTGGGAAGGAGTCTTCCTGAGTTGATCAATTATGGCATATTCTGAAGTTTTCATTCTTCGTAAAAACTTTTCCGCTTCTTCAGCACTCATCAGCTTCTTGAGTGGAAACCTTTTCTCCTTATTTAGCTTTGATTTGTTCAGCTCTTCTGGGTTGTGGTATCTCCTAGATTGGTTCATTTTATTTACTTCTCCCATGACTTCCTTTCCTTTGTACGTGACCACTGTCTTGTTGTAATTTCCAAGGAACTGCAGTGGGGTCTCTCATAGGGCTCTGTGGTGCACGGTTGATAACCACGGGCTCAGTCAGCCTTGGTAAAATTACCGGCCCCCGCACCACATAAGTCCCTTTAGGCACGTACATAGTTTCAGTCCAGGGACTTACGAGGTAGCCTAGCTGACGTTCGCAGGCCGGAGTCCCTTTCCATGTTTCCAGTTTGTTTTCATTGTACCGAGACAGACATATAT
>NW_017686192.1:4872-6416 GCF_001879085.1 Nicotiana attenuata | reverse complement strand
GATCCCTAAAACATCCACAGTCCACAATTTACAAGTCTTCACGATGGCCCTTAACCAGTGATTACCATATTTCTACAATTGAGCAAACCATTCCTCTTGAATCAAATCATGAGGAAATCAAACTTTTAAACCCAAAGTCTATAGAAAAATATAGGCGAAAATACAATTATCTCCATTTTGGTTTAGTATAGATTGCAGCTAGACCTCTGTCCAGGGAAAGACTAGACACATCTCTACTCCTCTGTCTTAGAGATTCTAGATTTTTAGACTTCAATGATTCCCTCCTAGGATTGGTAGAAACCGGCCTTTGTAGCGGTCCATTTTACTTTGATTGTTTTCCTAATTTTACGGTGTCTCTTAGAGATAGAAATATTTTAGATTCTTTAACTCTTAATGTTAAAACAACCAATTACAAAACCAAAACTGGATCCTTACCAGTAGCAATTATTTATAGAATACAGCACAAAGCCATGAGTTCGGCCTTTAACACTGGAGCCATGAAACCCCTCCATAAAGGAGAAACTGTTCTTTTCAATAGATCTACAAAGATCTCACCTATCAATACCAAAACCCATTTCTTGGAGCCAAGTTTCTCTACTACAAAACTGGTTACTACAAGATGCCACTCAAGCTTAAAAACCAAAAAATACTACGGTCTCTCAGATCCAACAATATTCTAGCGGAGCTGTAGCCATTTCCTTCCAGAGATCATTTAGCCAAAGAGTCTCTGTCTCATCCTCTTCGATACAGTCTGAGATTCAGCCTGGAAGACATTCAATATCTTCTTTTCCTTCTAGGATCGAAACAGTTAATTTTGACTCTAGGATCCCACAAGCCAAATATTCTGTAGAGACAACCCCTCCAACAGAAGTTAATTATGAACAACCTCAATCTCCCACTTACTCAGCTTTAGGTGCTGAATTAGGTGTTTTAGAAAAAGATTTCAAAATTGATAAAGTAAACCTTCGAGCAAATTTTTATTCACCAGAAAATATTTTCAAAAGAACTTGGTTTTTTGAGAATTTTCAAGGAGATAATTAAAAAAACATCCGAAGTATCTACTATGAGTCTTTAAACTACATAAAAGAACAAATCAATTTCTTTGAATGGTTTGAGGCTTATGCTGAATATCACCAATTAGATTTTCCTTTTTCTAAATCAGTTAATGTTTCAAAAATTTGGAAAACCTCCTCAGGAGAAGAAGTCCTCTCAGAACTTCCTCCGGCACAGGGATTTTCAACAAGTTATGCAAATGCTTCAGTAGTAGCTAATCCTTTCAAATTAAAAAATGAAAATGAAGCTATTACAGGCAAAGATATTAAAAGTATTTTTGAACAAAATAATTATACAAACAAATATTTACAATCCCTTGGTGAATATTTAGTTACAAAACCAACTTCAGCATCTACTAGTTCTAAGCCAGCAGATACCTCCACTTCTTCAATCCCTTTGTTTAAACCTTATGAGATCCCTAGAACTTTTGCTACAGAACTTCGGATCCACCAAGCTAAAGACTATCCTCAGTTCTCTGACCTTCAGCGTAG
>NW_017686192.1:0-4266 GCF_001879085.1 Nicotiana attenuata | reverse complement strand
ATAATTATTTTGTTCAAAAATACTTTTAATATCTTTGCCTGTAATAGCTTCATTTTCATTTTTTAATTTGAAAGGATTAGCTACTACTGAAGCATTTGCATAACTTGTTGAAAATCCCTGTGCCGGAGGAAGTTCTGAGAGGACTTCTTCTCCTGAGGAGGTTTTCCAAATTTTTGAAACATTAACTGATTTAGAAAAAGGAAAATCTAATTGGTGATATTCAGCATAAGCCTCAAACCATTCAAAGAAATTGATTTGTTCTTTTATGTAGTTTAAAGACTCATAGTAGATACTTCGGATGTTTTTTCTATTATCTCCTTGAAAATTCTCAAAAAACCAAGTTCTTTTGAATATATTTTCTGGTGAATAAAAATTTTCTTGAAGTTTTACTTTATCAATTTTGAAATCTTTTTCTAAAACACCTAATTCAGCACCTAAAGCTGAGTAAGTGGAAGATTGAGATTGTTCATAATTAACTTCTGTTGGAGGGGTTGTCTCTACACAATATTTGGCTTGTGGGATCCTAGAGTCAAAATTAACTGTTTCGATCCTAGAAGGAAAAGAAGATATTGAAGGTCTTCCAGGCTGAATCTCAGACTGTGTCGAAGAGGATGAGACAGAGACTCTTTGGCTAAATGATCTCTGGAAGGAAATGGCTACAGATCCGCTAGAATATTGTTGGATCTGAGAGACCGTAGTATTTTCTGGTTTTTCAGCTTGAGTGGCATCTTGTAGTAACCAGTTTTGTGGTAGAGAAACTTGGCTCCAAGAAATGGGTTTTGGTATTGATAGGTGAGATCTTTGTAGATCTGTTTTGAAAAGAACAGTTTCTCCTTTATGGAGGGTTTTCATGGCTCCAGTGTTAAAGGCAGAACTCATGGCTTTGTACTGTATTCTATAAATAATTGCTACTGGTAAGGATCCAGTTTTGGTTTTGTAATTGGTTGTTTTAACATTAAGAGTTAAAGAATCTAAAATATTTCTATCTCTAAGAGACACCGTAAAATTAGGAAAACAATCAAAGTAAATTGGACCGCTACAAAGGCTGGTTTCTACCATTCCTAGGAGGGAATCATTGAAGTCTAAAAATCTAGAATCTCTAAGACAGAGGAGTAGAGATGTGTCTAGTCCTTCCCTGGACAGAGGTCTAGCTACAATCTGTACTAAACCAAAATGGAGATAATTGTATTTTCGTCTATATTTTTCTATAGACTTTGGGTTTAAAAGTTTGATTTCCTCATGATCTGATTCAAGAGGAATGGTTTGCTCAATTGTAGAAATATGGTAATCACTGGTTAAGGGCCATCGTGAAGACTTGTAAATTGTGGACTGTAGATGTTTAGGGATCTTCCAGTCATCAATTGATTACTGCAAATCAGAAAAGCTAATTTCTTCTTTGAGTTTTGGATTGGAGGAGGATGATGAGGAGGAAGATGAAGAAGTTGTAGAAGAGAAGGAGTTTTTTGAAGGGGAGGAAAAAGGATGGAAGAAAGACATGGCTTTGATCTGCAAGTAATTACAACAAAATTAACGATGATAACTTTAATGTAAAGAAGCACAGATCAATTTTCTCAAAGAGGAAGTAGCATTCTAAAGGTTACAACAGCAACTTCAAAATTCTTCTCTCCAATCTAAGATAAAAATTTTAGAAACCAAAATCCAGGAAGAACTTTGTGCTGATTTACCTACAGCCTTTTGGAATCGCAAGAGACACATTGTTAGGCTCCTTTACGAACCTGACTTTGATGAAAAAGTAATCCCCACAAAAGCTCGTCCTATTCAGTTGAATCACGAGCTAAACATTCATTGTCAAAATGAAATCAATGATCTTCTTGAAAAACGCATCATCTCTCCAAGCAAATCCCCTTGGAGTTGTGCTGCCTTTTACGTCAATAAAAACTCTGAAATAGAACGAGGTGTCCCTCGATTAGTCATCAATTATAAACCTTTGAACAAAGCACTTCGCTGGATTAGATACCCTATTCCAAACAAAAAGGATTTACTTCAAAGGCTTTATGCTGCAACTATCTTTTCAAAATTTGATCTAAAATCAAGATTTTGGCAAATTCAAATAGATCCCAAAGAAAGGTATAAAACTGCTTTTACGGTACCATTTGGACAATATGAATGGAATGTAATGCCATTTGGTTTAAAAAATGCTCTTTCCGAATTTCAAAGGATAATGAATGATATTTTTAATCCTTTTTCAAATTTTATTATTGTCTACATTGATGATGTTTTAGTATTTTCTACTAGCATAGATCAACATTTTAAACATCTAAAGGTTTTCTTTAATGTTATCAAAGAAAATGGATTAGTTTTATCAAAAACTAAATATAGTCTTTTTCAAATCAACATCCGATTTCTTGGGCACAATATTGAGCAGGGAACCATTGTCCCTATTCAACGATCCATACAATTTGCTGACAAATTTCCTGACCAAATTTTAGATAAGACTCAGCTTCAAAAATTTTTAGGATGTGTTAATTATGTATCAGATTTCATTCCAAGCCTTAGCAATTTGCTAAAACCTCTCCATGATAGGTTGAAAAAACCTCCACCTCCGTGGACTTCAGTCCACACTAATGTTATCAAAGAAATCAAGTTGAAAGTCAAAGACCTTCCTTGCTTATCTCTCCCTGATCCTTCTGCATTCAAAATAGTTGAGACTGATGCATCAGACATTGGTTATGGGGGCATTTTAAAGCAGAAAAAAGATGACAAGGAACAAATTATTGCATTCGCATCAAAACATTGGAATAATTCCCAACAAAATTATCCTACAATTAAAAAAAGAAATTTTAGCAATTGTTTTGTGCGTTTCTAAATTTCAAGCTGATCTATTAAATAAATTTTTTTTGTTAAGAATTGATTGTAAAGCTGCGAAATTTGTTTTACAAAAAGATGTACAAAATCTTGCTTCTAAACATATTTTTGCTAGATGGCAAGCTATTTTATCTATTTTTGATTTTGATATAGAATATATCAAAGGGAGCTCAAACTGTATTCCAGATTTTCTTACCAGAGAATTCTTGCAGGGAAGATAAAATGCCAAGAAAAAAGAAAGCCGACATTTCGGATCCTCCAATACCTACTCTCCCTCCTCTGGAGAAACAAATTACTGAGACAATACCAAAACAATCTGATACAGATGTTGTTTCCACACAACAAACAATTGCAGTTGCCTCCAAGGAACTCACAAAAAGCATAGCTGGACCAGACCAGCCCAAATATAGAAAGCCATCAGACTACGCCATGAGCGGAGTCCCCCAAATTCGTCTGATAGAAGATTCAGGACCAATCTGAATTTCCAGTCCAAAAAAATGGGCAGACCTAGTTGAAGAAGAAGAATCTCAACAATCTCAAGCTCAACTAGCACAAACCATGTCTTCTCCTTGGACAGAAGAAGAATTCATACAATGGCAACAACTCATGGGCATAAAGAATCAAATGGCCATGCCTGCCTTATTTAAAAAGCAACTGAGAGATCAATATCAATTATATAAAAATTATTATTCCAATGTGGTGGCACAAAGCCACGCATCTTCTTCCAACTCCGTGGCGGCCAAAAGTCACACGGCCTCTTCACTTCCTACGGTTGCCAAAAGCACCGCACAAAAAATATTGGAGGCAAAAAGCCCCATTACAGGTACAGGATGTCGATCCAACATCCCCAAGACTACAACCAGTCAGGCACTTTCTTCATCAGTGCCACAACCTATTTCTGTACACAAAGGCTCCTCCTCCGAGGAACCCACTTATAATAAGAACGAAAGTGTTTACCAACTCATTCAAATTGAACCAGAGTTCTGGCATTCCAACCCCCAAGAGGTAGATAAGAAAATACTTAGCCCTTCAGCCAATTTCGTTCGAAACACCCACAGACATACCCAAAAATATGAGTTTATTCTCACAGATACTAGATCTTGCTTGTTTAAGCCCCACAAAGAAAAACAAACCCAATCATTTGTCACCCATACTACGGTGTGGATGAACAAAATAATCTCACCGAAAGAATGGGGAACCCATACAGCCAAATACAAAAGACTTTCTCAGCCTTTTGACCCACAATTTTACAATTACTATGACTACCAAGCAACATGGATGAATGCTTTCACCTTCCAAAACCAACTTGGAAAGCATTCATGGTTCATCCTCTGGAGCAAACGGTTAAGCTCTGACTTCCCCCAGTGGTTTATACATCAAAGGTGGCCTGTATATGGTCATCGAGCTGAAATACTCCCAGCACTAGTAAGAGAAGGATAT
>NW_017686191.1:4963-6416 GCF_001879085.1 Nicotiana attenuata | reverse complement strand
ATAGCACGAGATATTGCTATGTTTATTTACTTAATAGTAAAGATGAGGCAATTGATGCTTTCAAGCAATACAAGAGTGAAGTTGAAACACAACTAAACAAAAGATCAAAATGATAAGAAGTGATAGGGGTGGCGAATATGAATCTCCTTTTGAAGAAATATGTTTGGAAAATGGCATTATTCACCAAACAACTGCCCCTTGCTCTCCACAATCTAACGGAATTGCGGAGAGAAAGAATCAAACATTGAAGGAGATGATGAATGCGTTGCTGATAAGTTCTGGCTTACCACAAAACTTGTGGGGGGAAGCTATACTTACAGCTAACCGAATAATCAATTGTGTACCTCATAGTAAAACACAGTCCATTCCTTATGAAAAGTGGAAAGGAAGGAAGCCCAGCTTGAAATACTTCAAAGTGTGGGGTGTTTAGCTAAGGTACAAGTTCCTAAACCTAAAGGGTTAAGATAGGTCCAAAAACGGTTGATTGTGTGTTTATTGGATATGTAACCAATAGCAAGGCATATCGTTTTCTGGTTCATAAATCAGAAAATCCTGAGATTCACATTAATACGATAATAGAATCAGATAATGCTGAATTCTTTGAAACTATTTTTCCATATAAAAAGGAAAGTGAAGTGACCTGCCAAAAGTCAAAACGACTTCGGGAGGAAATAATAGATGATATGCCTAATGAAGAAAATCCGAGAAGAAGTAAACGTCAAAGGACATCTACTTCATTCGGTCCAGATTTTCTGACTTTTCTATTAGAAAATGAGCCTCGTACCTTCAAGGAAGCAATGTCTTCCTCAGAGGCACAATATTGGAAAGAAGCTGTCAATAGTGAAATAGAATCCATATTGAGCAACCATACTTGGGAACTGGTTGATCTTCCTCCAGGTAACAAAACGTTGGGTTCTAAATGGATTTTCAAGAAGAAAATGAAAGAGGATGGTACTATTGACAAATACAAGGCAAGACTTGTTGTCAAAGGATTTAGACAACGAGAAGGTCTTGACTATTTTGACACATACTCGCCGGTAACAAGAATTACATCCATTCGGATGCTAATAGCGTTAGCCGCCTTGTATGGTCTTCAAATCCATCAAATGGATGTAAAAACAGCCTTCTTAAATGGTGATCTTGAGGAAGAAATTTACATGAACCAACCTGAAGGGTTTGTGGTTCCAGGAAAAGAAAAAAAGGTGTGTAGACTTGTTAAGTCTCTTTATGGACTAAAACAAGCACCCAAACAATGGCATGCGAAATTTGACCAAACAATGTTGTCAAATGGTTTTAAGATTAATGAATGTGATAAATGTGTTTACATTAAGAACGTTCCAAATCATATAGTCATTGTTTGCTTATATGTTGATGATATACTAATAATGAGCAAAGACATTGCCGACATTCAAGCTACTAAGCGCATGCTTGCTAGTAAGTTTGATATGAAAGA
>NW_017686191.1:0-4063 GCF_001879085.1 Nicotiana attenuata | reverse complement strand
CTCTTGTCACACAGGACTCCAGATGCTAACCGTCATTTCATCCACCCCACCCCAATGCGGTGCGTGACATCCCCGTCAATCTCCCCATCTCCCTGGATAATAGACCCTAGGTACTTGAAACTTTCTCTCTTGGGGATGACTTGTGAGTCGAGCCTCACCACCCCGTCCGCTTCCCCCGTCACGCCACTAAACTTACACTCCAGATATTCCGTCTTGGTCCTACTCAACTTGAAAGCTTTGGACTCCAGAGCCTGCCTCCACACCTCCAGTCTCTCATTAACACCACTACGCAACTCATCGATCAAAACTATATCATCAGCGAACAACATACACCATGGCACCTCCCCTTGAATATGGTGTGTCAAGGCATCCATCGCCAGAGCAAATAAGAATGGGCTCAGCGCAGATCCTTGGTGTAACCCCATAATCACCGAAAAAAGCTCGGAGTCACCTCCCGCAGTCCTGACGAGTCTTAGCTCCATCATACATATCCTTTATCGATTTAATGTATGCTACCAGCACCCCTTTCACTTCCAGGCATCTCCAAAGAATGTCCCTAGGGACCTTGTCATACGCCTTTTCTAGGTCAATAAACACCATGTGCTAAACCTCTTCCTATCCCTGTGTTGTTCCACCAACCTCCTTATAAGGTGGATAGCTTCCTTACAAATTACATATGTAAATATTATTGTTTTCCCTGACTAAGCAGATTCAATTGAATTCCCCTTTCACTAACATGCATCCACATCTATGTTACAAGATGTTTGTGTCCATAAGCGGATTCAGAATTTTAAGTTTATGGATTTTGAATTCTAGGACAAAACAACAACTTGGTTCGAGATATACTATTTAGACATATAACTGTTGGACTTTAAGCCATTGGGCTTTAAAGTAGAAGAAGTGTGAATTGGAAATGGAGGGAAATAAAATGGAGGAAAAAATGAAAATTTGAAGAAGTGAACTTTTGTCTTGCACTTTGTCCCTCATTGGTGAGGGACAATCACATTTGTGTGCTTATATATAGAATCACTTCTTAAAGCTCTTAAAAGGAGTTGAAGAGAATGAACCCTCGCGCTGTCGTCGTCGCTCGCTCGCTCGGTTCGGCTTCGGCTTCGGCTTCGGCTTCGGATTTGGATTTGCATTTGTCAAATGATCGATCGATAAGATTATTTTTGGACAAAATTTATTTAATTATTTAATAATTAATTAAATGCCAAATCATTGCTGAAAATACGCCAGAACCCTGCTGAAGATTTAGAGGGACTCTCTGGCCGCGGTTCTGCCGTAACCGCGGCAGGCAGATTCAGAGAGCCTCTCTGACCGCGGTTCTGCCGTAACCGCGGTAGAACCGCGGCAGGCAGCGTATTCTTCTGAAAAGGCACCTTTTCCAGACACCTCTTCTGATAATTGCCTATAAATTCTGAGGCAAGGCTCCATTTTCTACACACGAAAAACACTCCAGAACTTCTTTCTTTTTGAATATACTGCATCCTAATTCGCAGTCTCTCTCTCCAATTCGTAAGTGTGATTTTGCTCCGTTCTTTGAGTTCGTTGGGATCCTGCAGTTTGTATTGCCACTGTTGCATGAAGGTTTATTCCGTTTTATCCTGGGAGGATTTAATCCATTACCTTGGCAACTTGTGAGGGGGTTAAAATTCCTTAAGGACATACAAGAAACTTGTGGACTCGGAATATTTCTGATTCTCTACTATTTTCCAGATTTCTTTAATTCTTCTAACAGTTTTTTTTCTGATTTTGTGTTTTAACACAGTAACGCTCACAAGCTTAAGGAATTTTATACTAACGTTTCTTTGTTGAAACATATATTAAACTGTTATTCATATTTTTTATACTGTTTTGGAGACTAAAGCCTTCGTGCTTTCTACTCCAATAATTGTTCTGTCCGGTTTAAAGTATATAAAAACTTTACCGGAATAATAAACGTACGGGTTTGAAGTATATAAAAACTTCACCATTGTTACGTGTTGTATGTTTGGTTTGGTATTCAGTTTGAAGATATCAAAACTTCACTGATTTAACAAAGTTCCGTTGTGTTTCCAACTCTACAGAAAAGATGACGAACGAAAACCAAACTAATGGAAATGTTGTGGGAACGGGAGCTACTGTTACGAGTGCTGCTGCCTCGTCAAGCCGTTCTACTCCTGCTCATGCTATGGCACCAGCAGAAAAACCCGGAAAGTTTTCCTGTATTGACTTCAAGCGTTGGCAAATGAAGATGCTCTTCTATCTTACTACGTTGAGTTTGCAACGTTTCATCAAGGAGGATCCTCCGGTCTTGGCAGGAAAACTTTCCGGGTTTGTGCTAACAAGGAGTTATTTTCTTCTTATGCCCCCGCAGGACCCGACGAGACAATTTTCATGGGAAATTCGTCTACAGCCAAAATTGAAGGAGTTGGCAAGATTGCGTTGAAGATGATGTCGGGAAAAATAGTGACTCTAAACCATGTTCTCCATGTTCCAGAAATTCGCAAGAATCTTGTGTCGACTTCACTTCTTGTCAAGAATGGATTCAAATGTATTTTTGTTTCCAATAGTGTTGTACTAAGTAAGAATGATATGTATGTAGGAAAAGGTTACCTGAATGAGGGCCTTTTTAAGCTAAATGTAATAGCAGTTCCTATTAATAAAGTGAATGCTTCTTCTTACTTACTTGAGTCAAACACTTTATGGCATTCGCGTTTAGGACACGTCAACTTCAAAACATTGCGAAAGATGATAAATTTAGAAGTATTGCCAAAATTTGATTGCATTAATTCCAAATGTCAAATATGTGTGGAATCAAAGTATGCTAAGCATCCTTATAAGTCCGTTGAAAGGAATTCAGGTCCTTTAGACTTAATTCACACAGATATTTGTGACATGAAGTCAACACCATCTCGCGGTGGGAAAAAGTATTTTATTACTTTTATTGACGATAGCACGAGATATTGCTATGTTTATTTACTTAATAGTAAAGATGAGGCAATTGATGCTTTCAAGCAATACAAGAGTGAAGTTGAAACACAACTAAACAAAAAGATCAAAATGATAAGAAGTGATAGGGGTGTCGAATATGAATCTCCTTTTGAAGAACTATGTTTGGAAAGTGGCATTATTCACCAAACAACTGCCCCTTACTCTCCACAATCTAACGGAATTGCGGAGAGAAAGAATCAAACATTGAAGGAGATGATGAATGCGTTGCTGATAAGTTCTGGCTTACCACAAAACTTGTGGGGGGAAGCTATACTTACAGCTAACCGAATAATCAACCGTGTACCTCATAGTAAAACACAGTCCATTCCTTATGAAAAGTGGAAAGGAAGGAAGCCCAGCTTGAAATACTTCAAAGTGTGGGGGTGTCTAGCTAAGGTACAAGTTCCTAAACCTAAAAGGGTTAAGATAGGTCCAAAAACGGTTGATTGTGTATTTATTGGATATGTAACCAATAGCAAGGCATATCGTTTTCTGGTTCATAAGTCAGAAAATCCGGAGATTCACGTTAATACGATAATAGAATCAGATAATGCTGAATTCTTTGAAACTATTTATCCGTATAAAAAGGAAAGTGAAGTGACATACCAAAAGTCAAAACGACCTCGGGAGGAAATAACAGATGGTATGCCTAATGAGGAAAATCCGAGAAGAAGTAAACGTCAACGGACATCTACTTCATTCGGTCCAGATTTTCTGACTTTTCTGTTAGAAAATGAACCTCGTACGAAGCAATGTCTTCATCAGATGCACAATATTGGAAAGAAGCGGTCAATAGTGAAATAGAATCCATATTGAGCAACCATACATGGGAATTGGTTGACCTTCCTCCAGGTAATAAAACATTGGGTTCTAAATGGATTTTCAAGAAGAAAATGAAAGACGATGGTACTATTGACAAATACAAGGCAAGACTTGTTGTCAAAGGATTTAGACAGCGAGAAGGTCTTGACTATTTTGACACATACTCGCCGGTAACAAGAATTACATCCATTCGGATGCTAATAGCGTTAGCCGCCTTGTATGATCTTCAAATCCATCAAATGGATGTAAAAACAGCCTTCTTAAA
>NW_017686190.1:0-6416 GCF_001879085.1 Nicotiana attenuata | reverse complement strand
AATCAAAGACTGCCAAGTGGATATTTTAATTTTAAATGGGAGAATAGACGGTGGAGGAATATTTTAATTTTTGGGCACAAACGGTAAGGACTTTTTTAATTAAATAGTATAACGGGGGCCAGATATGACTTATTTTAAATAGTAGAGAGATATATATGGCCCTTTTCCGATGAATTTATGGGCAGCCTAACACACACATCTAATACTTATGATGAACTAACAACTCTTCTGCAAGGTTTGCAAATTGCAGAGGACAGGATATTACAATATTGGAAATAGCCACTGACTCAACCTGGTTATTAGAATGTTAAAAATGGGAAATGTCACTTATGATCCTACTATCTCTAAGTGTGGGTTGTTAATTCAAAGAATGGACATGACAACGATCAAATACAGCTACAGAGAGTAGAATATGGTAGCTGTATCGTCTAGCAAAGGAAGGAGCCAAGAAGGAAGCTTTTGAAAAATCGACCATGTTGATAGTTCCTCCGCTATTTGCAATGAAGCTTTTCGGGCAGATATCCTAGGAACTACTTTTCCAAGACATATTTTGGAATGGCATCGCATCATTAACCGGTGTAGGATTCAAGATCAGGTCCAGGATTCGAGTCAAATNACGCCCAATTATGCCTTATAGAAAGGACTAAGCGGCCATTGCAAATATAATCCGGTTTACAAGTTCGGAGTCGAATCCCATAGAGAACTAAGGCTTAGCTACAGTTGTTCAGTATCGCTAGGAAGCACAAGTCCAAATAATTTCCTAATTATAAAGATTGCGATTCTTATTTTAAACTAATTAACTAGAAACTATTAAAAGCAGTAAAATTATTAACTAAGGAGACAGAGTTGGAGACAAGACTAAGGAGGTCTAGAGTTATGATTTCCCCAATTGCCAGAATCTTTCCCGCTAAGTCTTCTATAATTTCGCCTATGTATTCTCTACCGATCGTGAGTACTTTAGGTGTTGTAGCTCTCTCTCGAGCAACTACCACAATTTACTAGACGTATTCTCTCGAACTACGCTAGCTGGCACTAATTCACCACTCACTACGATCATACCAATATTTCGTTATCTCTAATCCCACCTTTAAACCCTCCGTATTGATATCTCACATACGTTAGGAGTGATGTTGTTCAACAGATATCTCTCAAGCAGTATACACTAAATAGGCACAGTCAATTTATGGTCATTCAATCAACAACAACAAATACATAGTTGAACAAGTAGAGAAATCCAACGGCTTAATTATATAAAAACATAACAAGAATTTATCCTACAAAAGGTTCCATCAAAACCCTAGATAAAAAATTAGTTTGTCATAATAGTATGCAAAACTACAATACTAAAATTCATAACCGATAATGAATATAGGAAGTAGGAAGTGAGAAACTCGTAAGAATTCTCCGCCTTGCTCCTACTATGTTCTTGCCTCCTTAGGTCAAATCCCCGATCTCTTCCCCCAAAAAATGGTGTTTAATGACTATTTATATGTGTAGGGAAAAGACCTAGACGAAATAGCCAAGTCCAAAACCAAAAAGAGACAAAATAGGCTTTAAAACCTGGAACACACGAACACCTCGCGAGGCCTCGCGGCGCCTGCTCTAACGCGAGCAAATTGGCTCGCGTCGCCTGCTGCTTTGCTGCGTCGTTTCTCATTTTTGATTTCTGCTTAACTTTTGCAATTCTTTTCCTTTGCTTTCCAATTTTGCTCACTTGGATCATTTAAATACTTTTGTCTTCAATCATCACCCCATCATGACATCATAATATTTTTCATTATCAAATAATTACAAGTCATTTTTGTAGTGCATAAAATATACATAAAATCTCTATTTTGCTCCCAATTTCATCTTCAACGTACCTACACAAAAAATAAACTCAATTAAGCACAAATATAATATAGTTTAGCATGAAAGCACCTAAATGTAAGATAAGTAATGTACTAAAAATATATAATTATAGCCAAACATCACTACCACACGCTTAAACGTTGCTCGTCCTCGAGTCAACAAATACTTTACACTATCTTTGAGCACTTTGTTTTTACACAATTGAGGCACACTACACCAATGGCCATGGTTTATAGCAACAACTAAACTCTAGTATATGCAATCACATACACTTCCCTTTTCTTATGCCATACTTCACAAATATTCACAACAAAGACAACATGCTCCTAACAATCCTAGCCTCAAAAACCAACCCAATGTCACAATGCACTCATGGCTTGAACACCCAACATCCTAGAGAAGTCTAATAACGTTATCTATCCCTCATGAAATCATGTGCCCTCACAACAAGAACAAAAGAGTAAGTTAAATCCACACATTCGAATCTCATGATCAAATATGATTTAAGGACTCAACTATATCAAAGAAAATCTCTCACTCTCACAAAAGAAATCACATGCATGCAATTGGCACCATAGACTTGCCCTTAATGTAAATCTCTAATAATGTAGGCTCACTCATCTAAAATTAGTTAAGACTTTTCATGGTTGTAATGTGAGCTAAGGGACGGGAAGGATATATTTAGGAATAGTGGCTAACCCTCCTAAGCACTTTAACACATCACATAATCAATTGTAAGCGCAAATTTTTCAATCGCAATTTTAATTTAACAACTAAAATCATCCCAACAATGTTCCCTCTTTCTTTAAGCACTACATTTATTCATACCCACTAGCAAGAACAAGACAACAATTTATTCATCTATATATTTTTTTCCTCTTTTTGGATTTTTTGGATTCTATCTCCATTTAAGACATGAGATTTAGTATAGGTTATTATAGTATGAGATTATGAGTGACGTTTTTTACGGGTTGTCTTTTATTTGGCTATATCATTTCCATTGTTGTTATAAATAGAATTTTATTTATGGTGAATGTCTATATTTAGAGAGATTCTAGGGTTTATTACTTGGTGGCTAAGTCGCTCTCCCCCTATAAATAAAGGGTTCTATTCCATTGTAATTCATTCCAAAATTTTATAAGAATTCCCTCTCTCTTTCTCTGCAATATTGTTCTTCTACTTATATTGTTTCATAACACGTTATCAGCACGAGACTCTAACCAATTGAGTAGAAGCTTTGGGATTGAGCATAATGATTGTCAATTATTCCATGATGTGTAGGGTAAAATCGGGGGGTCCAATTCCCCGTTATCATGATGCCCCATAAGGACACTTCCCGAGGCTCGAGACCGGGGTCGAGGTTCACCTTCGAGGGATTGTCGGTGTTCAATCTCGGAGCCTTGCGGATCAACGAATATATTGAAAGAAATGGGGAGTTCCCAAGATACACAACTAGGGTTGACAGAGCCTACCGGGCTACCCTAACCCTGAATCGGGGTGTCATATCTAGCTGTCCCATCTCTGTTTCTTTGTCTTTAATACATTTTTGTACTATATTGAGACCCCTCCTATATAAAGGGGATCCCTATCATTATGCAAGGTTCTGTTGCTCCAGTTACTCCACACGAATATATGAAGAACATTCTCTCTGCTTTCTAACCTACTTTCTTGTTATTATTGCTTTCATTTATTATCTTCATACTTGTTCATCATTTATTTCTTATCATTGGCCATAAAGAGCCCTTATTAATTCCGACATAACTGTTAGCCCTACCCCGATCGCCCCTGATAGCTCGTTATCGAGCTACTGGATCGACCTCGAAGCCCCATACCGACAAGCTCGAGGCCTCGATTGTCAGCCTCTCGGTTTGGTTATCACCTCATTTTTAGCTCTTATTTCGTCTCTAAACTTCATATACGTAGCATCATCTGCTTAACAACTAGCATAAAAATAGATCACATATTTTTAGAGTCCCATCAACAAATTTAATTGTTATTACCATTTTCACGTTAAACAGTTTGGCGCCCACCGTAGAGCTAAAAATAATAGTGATTATTTTCTTGCTGGTTCCATTACACAACGCAAGTTATCTTTCACACTTTTTCTTGTTCAAAGATCTTTGATTTCAGGTCGTAATGTCTGATTCCGTTAAACAACAATATAGAGAATCACGGAGAGAATGGTGTGGCTGTTCTAGTTGTTGGTGAACCACCACAAAACCTTGAGAACGCACCAGGACCGATTCTGGTGAACGAAGTCTCATGCGACGCTCGACACGTTGAAATAAGCTCCCACACTAACAGAAGCATATACCAAGGCGACCAACAGGTTGCCCAAAAAACCCCAGCTCGGGAAGAATGGGAAGTTAGCCTTCATGTTATTTTTGAAATGTTGCAGGCACAACAGCTGGGTATTGCTCAGCTGCAAAGTCACCAGAAAACTCCTAGCATAGTAGCACCGGGGACAGCTCCCCCGGCCGAATAGGTACCGGAAAGGTCAAGCAATAATGGGTCGATAGCCGATCCCGCCATCGTAAAGATGCTCGAGGATCTCACTAGAAGGATCGAATCGGGCGAGAAAATGATAGAAGCCAACGATAAGAAGGTCGAGACTTACCACTCCAGGGTCGACCAAATTCTAGGAGCGCCCCCGATCTTGAAGGGCGTGGACTCAAAGAAGTTCGTGCAGATGCCGTTCCCACAGGAAGCGGCCCCGAAACCCATTCCAAAGAAGTACAGAATGCCGGATCTTCCAAAATACAACGGTAACTCAGACCCCAACGAACACGTTACCGCTTACACCTGTGCAGTAAAGGGCAACAACATGAAGGATGACGAGATCGAGTCCATCGTGCTGAAAAAATTTGGAGAAACACTTTCTAAAGGGGCGATGATGTGGTATCATAATTGGTCCCAAACTCTATAGACTCATTTGCCTTGTTGGCAGATTCCTTAATAAAGGCGCATGCCGAGGCAATCAAGGTGGCCACCAGGAAATCCGACGTCTTCAAAATCAAGCAAAGGGAGAACGAGATGCTGCGAGAATTTGTGTCTCGCTTTCAAATGGAAAGAATGGAACTACCACCGGTCTCCGACGACTGGGCGGTACAGGACTTCACTCAAGGTCTGAATGAGCAAAGCTCGGTAGCTTCAAAGCAACTGAAAGAGAATCTGGTCGAGTACCCCGCCGTGACTTGGTCGGATGTTCATAACCGATACCAGTCGAAAATCAGGGTCGAGGACGATCAGCTGGGGCCCCCTCGGGCTCGGTATACAAGCAGACTCCTGGCGAAAGAACCGAAGCCAAACAAAGAAAGATGTCAGCCATATAACGAAGACCGAAGGAATGCCCCAAGGCGTAACCTGCCTCGAAACGAGCAAAGGATAGACCGAGGACAGAATCCTTGGGGACTCATCAACAGAGCCGGATTCGACAGGAACGCAGGACCAGCAGAGGCGCCTCGCCTGTCAGAGTACAACTTCAACGTCAATATATCGGATATTTTCTTCGCCCTCAGCAGAATAAAAGATGCCAAGTGGCCCAGGCCTGTGCAATCGGATCCTTCACAAAGGAATCATAACTTAATATGTGAATTTCACAACACACATGGCCAGAGGACCATGGATTGCCACTAGCTCCGAAAGGAAGTAGCCAGACTACTCAACAAGGGTCATCTCCGGGAATTCCTAAGTGATCGGGCCAAGAACCAATTTCGAGAAAGAGGGGAGACCAAGAAGAATGAAACGAACGAGCCGCAACATGTCATCCACATGATCTTGGGAGGCATTGACGCCCCGTAAGAACCCGTGATGAGAAGGACAAAAATATCCATCACTAGAGAAAAGCGGACCCGGGGGTACATACCCGAGGACGCCCTCACGTTCAGCGAAGAGGACACTGAGACCTTGTCTTAACCTCACAACGACGCACTGGTAATCTCTTTCCTCGTAAATACATTTCAAGTAAAACGTGTACTCGTGGATCCAGGCAGCTCGGCCAACATTATCGGGTCAAGGGTAATGGAGCGGCTCGGACTACTTGACCAAATCGTGTCCGCCACTCGAGTCCTCAAGGGATTCAACATGGCATGCGAAACGACAAAAGGAGAAATCACCCTCCTGGTCAACATGGCCGGCACGACCCAGAATGTCAAATTTCATGTCATCAAAGGAGACATGAGGTACAATGCCTTGTTCGGGAGACCATGGATACACTGCATGAGAGTAGTACCATCCACCCTCCACCAAACGATGAAATTCCCGACAAAGGATGGGATTAAAATCATCTACGGGGAACATCATGCAGCGAGGGAAATGTTCATCGTGCACGATGTGACACCAACACTGATACCTCCGACCGCGAAAGAACCAAAGGATAATCAAACTACATCTTCGGCTAAGCTCGATTGAACAAAATAGAGGACCGTGCCGCGTCCTCATCGCAAGCGACTGAGACATATCAGACCTCGTAACACCGCCGGCACATCCCCCGCTAAGGTATCACCATCTCCCTTTTTCATTTTATATTTCGCACTAACTCTTATACAGGCACCCGATCGAAGTGG
>NW_017686189.1:5534-6417 GCF_001879085.1 Nicotiana attenuata | reverse complement strand
TTGACAGATGTGGAAGGAAAATGTGTAGAAATGGCTATCAATTCTGATGCAGTCAAGAGATATTATGTATGATTCCTTTGTCTTTGTGTACTTGATTGTATTTGACATATTTTGAGATTGAAATGACGAAGGCATTTTGTTCTGCCATCTAAACACTTTATCCCTCGTTACCCCTTTGAGCCTTAAATACTTTCTTACATACCCCTCTTTCGGAATCAATAATCAAGCTCGTAAGGCCGAGCAGGGAAAGAAAATGGAGACATAAGAGAAAAACCGTGAAAAAGGAAAAAAGAAAAGAAAAGAAAGAAAAGAAAAGAAAGAAAAAAAAAGAAAAAAAAAGAGAAAGAAAAAGAAAAAGGAGAGAAAAGAAAAGAACAGTGAATGAAACAGGAAATAAGAAAAAAAAAAGAAAGAAAAGAAGAGAAGTAAAAGGAAAGAAAACAAAAGTGGAAGAAAAGGAAAGATCGCAACAATGAACGTAGTCGTTTGAACTACGTTTGACTTGATCCCGAAAGGGTACGTAGGCAGCCTCACTGAGGTTCAGTCATAACAAAAGAAAAATCCAAATAATCCCCGGAAGGGAAACTGGGGCAGAAGTTATGGTTGTTGCATGAGATATGATTCCGAAAGTTGTAATTTTGGACCCACGTTCGAATTATTTTGAGCTTTTATACCTTTCTTTCTAAACCCATCCAAAGGCCACATTACGGACCAAAAGAAAGACCTTTCGATCAATCTTAACAAATGTCAATACAAGCAGGAAAAGTGATTTTGTTGGGGACAACACTCTGGTGCCAGAAGGAAAATGACGAAATGAGAGAGTCTTATTGGTGAAAACCCTCACGGGCACCGTAAGGCGAAGTGAGTTTGAGAGATATTAAAA
>NW_017686189.1:0-985 GCF_001879085.1 Nicotiana attenuata | reverse complement strand
TTTGAGATTGAAATGACGAAGGCATTTTGTTCTGCTATCTAAACACTTTATCCCTCGTTACCCCTTTGAGCCTTAAATACTTTCTTGCATACCCCTCTTTCGGAATCAATAATCAAGCTCGTAAGGCCGAGCAGGGAAAGAAAATGGAGACATAAAAAAAAAGAAAAAAAAAGAAAAAAAAAAGAGAAAGAAAAAGAAAAGAGAAAGAAAAGAAAAGAACAGTGAATGAAACAGGAAATAAGAAAAAACAAAAAGAGAAAGAAAAAGAAAAAAGGAGAGAAAAGAAAAGAACAGTGAATGAAACAGGAAATAAGAAAAAAAAAAGAAAGAAAAGAAGAGAAGTAAAAGGAAAGAAAACAAAAGTGGAAGAAAAGGAAAGATCGCAACAATGAACGTAGTCGTTTGAACTACGTTTGACTTGATCCCGAAAGGGTACGTAGGCAGTCTCACTGAGGTTCAGTCATAACAAAAGAAAAATCCAAACAATCCCCGGGAAGGAAACTGGGGCAGAAGTTATGGTTATTGCATGAGATATGATTCCGAAAGTTGTAATATCGGACCCACGTTTGAATTATTTTGAGCTTCTATACCTTTCTTTCTAAACCCATCCAAAAGCCACATTACGGTCCAAAGAAAGACCTTCTGATCAATCTTAAGAAATGTCAATACAAGCAGGTAAAGTGATTTTTGTTGGGGACAACACTCCAGTGCCAGAAGGAAAGTGATGAAATGAGAGAGTCTTATTGGTGAAAACCCTCACGGGCACCATAAGGCGAAGTGAGTTTGAAAGATATTGAAACGAGAGAGTCTTATTGGTGAAAACCCTCACGGGCACTGTAAGGCGAAGTGAGTTTGAGAGATATTATTGGTGAAAACCCTCATGGGCATCGTAAGGCGAACATGAGTCTTCAGGTGTGCAAATACGAAAGTCTGTGGTTGAAAGATGTTTGAAACATGGCGAATAAAGCAAGGTTTGGGTTCTGTC
>NW_017686188.1:5384-6419 GCF_001879085.1 Nicotiana attenuata | reverse complement strand
GAAAAGAAGTACACTCACCTAGCTACGAACCTTTTACCATAGTCCTCAACCTCCACACCATCCTATGAAGGATTATGTCCTCGGTAAGGTGAAGTTGCATCATGTACTGCCTAATCACCTCTCTCCATTTATTCTTAGGCCTAACTTTACCTCTCTCAAGTACCCATGACCAACCTCTCGATGTCAACATCCTTATTTCTGATACCTTCATTTTTTGGACATGGGAGTTATTGACCGCCCAAAGCTCCACCCCGTACAATATAGTCAGCCTAATCATCACTCTGTAGAACTTAACTTTTAAGTCTTTGTGGCATATTCTTATCACACAAAATATCGGATGTGGGCCTCTATTTTATCTACCCGCTCTAATACGACGTGTGACATTCTTGTCAATCTCCATATTGCTTTGTTTTACGAAACCAAGGTACTTAAAACTTCTTATTTTGGAGATGACTTTGGTATCATGAGGCGGACACTAGACATAAGGAGATGGATCAAGTGCCGTAAATCACGAGTTGACATTCTATCTCACAGCAATTATAGATCAAGGGCATAATAAAAGGAATGTTAAAGAAGTTGAAAACTTGAAATTAGAATCTTTGCGTCGGTGTACGATACACAAAGTTATTGAGGAGATGAGAAATGCTCAAGAGGGTGAAGTAGGGGTCAGGGAACACAAGTCATTCCGTTTACACTCAAAATCGGATAATAATTAAATTTATACGCGGTTTTAAGGATATGTGATATAATTTGACACAAATTGAGAAACAGATTATATTGAAATCAATGATAGGAAAGTGAAATGCAAACCATATAAGTTGAACAGTATTGGCTTTGAAGATGGGTCACCTTCGAGTCAGAAAGTGTCTCAATCGATGTCAAAATAAAATAACAAGATAGTGAAAACTAGAAATAACAGTGTATTGCCTTTTGATGCGTGTTACAATGTGTATTACAATAATCAGACGATACAATTCTACAAAAGGTAAGAAATCTCATGATTTGCTAATTAGTCGGTCTCTTGTTGATACGTGC
>NW_017686188.1:0-3570 GCF_001879085.1 Nicotiana attenuata | reverse complement strand
AAAAGAAGCTAAAATAAGACGAACACCGTTTATAACATAAAAATTGTGTCAACAAGCACATGCAACGAAACTAAAGTAAGGGATCAAATGTATGCCACCAACACTCCAACGGTATAAAAAAAAATACATCATTACGGCTAATTCTATTTTCCATTAATTTGAACTTCATTCCCTTGAGCTTTAAATATGATCATTCCTCAAATATGGTAGATGAAATAATAGGGTTAGGGACTTAGGGTAAAGGAAAGGGTATTATAGAATAAGGGTAAAAAAAAACTAAAAAAATTAATTTTTTTCTTTTAAAGTATTTCTTATCGGTTTATCGATAAACCGATAAACCGAAGAGGACAAAATCGAAATCGAAATCGATAACTCGATAAGGAAAATTTTAAAATCGAAATCGAAATCGATAAACCGATAATAAATAATCGATTCGATTTATCGATAAACCGATTTGAATGCACACCCTTAATTGGCCCTTGGGGGACATCGACCCCTCCGATGATCATGTTGATGACGTGCTGTGACTCCTCTTGTTCGACCTGTTTGTTGGTGTCCCTGTTCCTGAAGTGGTTTTTGGCTCGATCACTTAGAAATTCTAGGAGGTGCCCGTTGTTGAATATCCGGACAACTTCTTCTCTCAATTGTTGGCAATCCTTTGTCCTATGACCGTGAGTGTCGTGATACTTATACATCAAGTTAGGATTTCTTTGGGTAGTGTCGGACTGCAGTGGTCAGGACCACATGGTCTCCTTGATGCGCCCGATGGCTGACACGATGCTGGCAGCATCAACGTTAAAGTTATACTCTGATAACCTAGTGCTTACCTACCCCCAAGCGGCTTGTCGAAACCATTTTTACTCATCAGACTTTGGCTACTGGCTCCTCGATCGCTTCTCTTCTCATTCCTTTTAGGGCGACGCCCGGACCCATTTCCCCTTCGGTCCCCGTTGTATGGTTGGTACCGATCTCGAACTGGTCTTGGCTCATGATCAACGGCTCTCTTAGGCCTGTCATCGGCCCTGATAGGGTACTCAGACCCGGAAGGAGCTCCGAGTTGGTCGTCCTCGACCCTGATCTTTGATTGGTACCTTTGTGGACGTAGTCCCAGGTCACCACTGTTGTGAGGCCAAGGAACTTCGGGGGTTAAGCCCCTCGGTGAATGCCTGGACTGCCCAATTATCTGCAACCAGATCCGTTCTATCGGGAACCTTGACACGAACTCCTTGAGCATCTTGTTGTCCCTTTTTTTAACCTTGAAAAGGTTTGACTTTCTGGTCTTGACCTTGATGGCCCTGGCATGGGCCTTTACAAAAGCATCTCCAAGCATAGCAAAAGAGTCAATGGAATTTGGGTGTAAGTTGTGATACCATATCATTTCCCTTTTGGACAAAGTCTCCCCAAACCTTTTTAGTAACACCGACTCGATTTAATCGTCTTCCAAGTCGTTCTCCTTGATTGCGCACATATAGGAGGTCGCATGCTCGTTTGGATTCGTGGTTGTGTTATACTTGGGGAGCATACGAAACCTCTTCGGGATCGGCTTTGGTGCCGCGCTCGGAGGAAATGGCTTGTGGATAAATTTCTTGGAATTAGGTCCCTTCAATATCGGGGGTTCACTCGGGATTTGATCGACCCTTGAATTATATGTTTCCACCTTTTTTTCATTAGCCTCAATTTTCTTCTCACCTGACTCCACCCGCTTCGTTAATGCTTCAGGCATTTTTATTATTTCAAGGTTGACCCCGGGCTCAGCTTCACCCGGTCTCTCGGTTGTTTATTTGTTTCTTTGGGTGCTTTTCCGGGATTGTTCGGGCTCGACCCTGCTGGGCATGGCCTTGATTCTATAGTTGCACTATTCCCGCCTCTTGAGCCTGCAACATTTTGAAGATTAGCCGCAGGCTTACCCCATCACCTTCGCCTTCGGGAACTTCTCGAGCTGTTGGTCGGGTCCCCAGCGAACGCTGTTTTGGGGATCAGTTGGCAGATTGATGTTGATGCCAACCTGTGAGTTAGCATCGACTGGATCGGCGATTGGGACACAATTGGGATTAGCAGGAGGCACTTCGTTGCTAGGCACCAAATTGTTATTTTTGCTATGATGACGAGACTCAGCATCAACGTTCAAATGGGCAGACTGGGAATTTGACATTTTTAAGATGACCTGAAATTAAGACTTTAAATAACAAGTGTAAAATAGAGTGTGTTACGGAGATTTGTATCAAATCACCACTATTATCCTTAGCCCAACGGTGGACGCCAAACTGTTTATCCTTAAATCGGATAACAATTAAATTTGTACGCGATTTTAAGGATATGTAGATTAATTCAACACAAATAATCAGGAATACTATATAAACGGGTTAAAGACAAAATGAATGATCAAACCAGTCGTAATGTTACAGCCTAGCCCGAGCCTAGGTTGAATAGTAGTTTTGCCCTCGATCGGACCCAATTATGAATGAAGAACAAATAGTTAAGTAAGAACTTTGCAATAGCTAGATAGCAAAAAATGAATTTGTATTGCCTTGATTTGCACATTACAATGTGTCTTATCAAAGAAAAACTTCCCCCTTATATAGTAGGAGAGTATCATCCTAGTACAAGTCTAAAAAAGGTAAAAGTCTTTCTTTTTCATTAATTAATGATCTGTAACCGACATCGAGCGTGATCCGCATCGTGATATCCGGTTGGTTGCGAATATCATGCCCTCTATCTGTCGTGTATAACCATCCATCGTGTTTTCCGAGGTCGTAGAACTTGTCCTGAGTTCGGGGTGCGTCGTTTTATCAGGCCCGATGGTGAGCACATCGTTCACTTTTCACAGGTCTCGATACAAAGGGTTCCCAGTTTCGATTCCGATCTCATGTGTTCATGACCTCATTCCCTTTTTTTACCGGGAAATCGGGATGTGCGTTATCCCCGATTTTATTCGTATGCAAAAACAACTATCAACTTCTAAATACTAACTTCATGAATGCAACGGAATGCGAGAAATTAATACAATTTCAAATGTGAATTTGAAAATTAGAACGGACATTAAAACATCAAGCAAGCATGTATAAAAACGACTCCTCAGAGGAACTATATTAAATGCATAATCAACTGTCCTGCAACCAATCCAAGGTTAAGATAATCTACAAGACTGAAACTCATAAATAGACGTCCGAGAATGGAAGATGAAACTTCCTCCACTCTTAGAAAGAGAAATATATTAGGGAAGGGATATTGGGCTGATTGGTTTCAAAGGATAAAAATCTAAGGTGACATACAAAACACATACTGCATGTTGGGGAAACATATATAGATAAAGGCTCATATACACCTCCTTGAACAAAAGTACATAACTAGCATGACTTGCACATACTCTTTAGGTCTGATTAAAAAATACTAAAGACGAGGGGAGCTTGATTATTGAAGCAGATTTGTTTATTACATAACTCAGATAAGAAGTCCGAATCAGGCCTGCCTGTTGGTTGTAGCAATTAACAAAAGCCGATTCGATTTCACAGTTATTACTCTAAGGCTTGCCTAAGTGTTTAGACGGGGTCCTATAGGCATGATATCTCT
>NW_017686187.1:5194-6419 GCF_001879085.1 Nicotiana attenuata | reverse complement strand
GTTTTTATTTTCTAAGTAGTATGTCACGTCCCAAAACTACCACTCAAAGGACCGGTGATGGCGGCGGGACGACCTCGGTCAGGCAAGCAAACATTGAGTATTTAATTAAACTCTCATTTTAATTATTTAGGTAACCATAATTTTATTTAATTTAACTAGTAAAAAGGTAAATCATCACTGAATAAATAAAAATAGTTTGCAACTTTTATTATTAAATATTCCATAATCATCCCAGAACCCGGTGTCACAAGTGCATGAGCAATTACTAGGAAATCAAATGAAGTACAGTAACTGTCCGGAATACAAATTTGGACAAGTAAATACAATACACTGAAAGAGACTATGCTGGCTGCGGGTCGCCTCGAGAGATACGGCTCGCCTAAGTCTCCATATCATCCATGCTGCTACACCATTAGGTCGTTAGAGGTACATGTGCCTGTGCAACAAAAATGCACAGCAAGTGTAGCATGAGTACGAAAACAACGTGTACTCAGTAAGTATCCCATCTAATCTCGAAGAAATAGATACGATAGGTCGACTTCGACATTTACTAGTGGTCCAATGATAATATACCAATAATTTAATAAATCGAGGATTTTCATAAAAATGACGGTAACTCAAATAGCATGAGGCAAGTAAACAATTCTTTCGTTTATAGGAAATTCCCAAATTCATTTTTATCATTTCTACATTTATCTCAGGCCAGGGAGAAACAAATATTAACATCATGAATTTCAAGGCAAGCAATACAAGCATGCGCAAATCATGTCGAGGTCGTACGGTCGGATCCAACATAATATTTAAATTGTGCACTGCCATAGAGTCGAATGGTGCGAACCATAGATGCATCTATTACCCCACTCGCGAATCATACATGCGACGCAGTCAAATATAAATAAACACATCAAACAGTCAATCAAGAATTCATCAGGGAAACAATTACCCAAAGAAATGGCAACTTCTCCTTAACGGTCAAGAAAATGATGTTTAATTTCTTTGGAAATTCATTTACCAATTTGATATGATTTAAGCAATTTAAATTGTCAATAAGGTTACAAATATTTCAAGTATAGCATGCTTTCGGGTCCTAGACTACCCGGACTTAAGCATAATATTAGCTACGCACGGACTCTCGTCACCTCGTGCGTACGTAGCCCCCATAAATAGAAGCACATATTTAATTATTTCACCTATGGAGATAATTCCCTCTTACAAGGTTAGAAAG
>NW_017686187.1:0-671 GCF_001879085.1 Nicotiana attenuata | reverse complement strand
GTTTTGAAGCGATTTTACATGGATAATGCACATCCATTGAGTACCCCCAATGGTTGTGAGATCGCTTGATATAAATAAAGATCCATTTCGGCCTCAAGAAAATGATGAAGAGCTCGTTGGTGATGAAACTCCATATCTTAGTGTCAATTGGGGCACTGATGTATCTTGCCAACAATACTCGACCAGATATTGCTTTTGCAGTGAGCTAATTAGCAAGATTCAGCTCCTCCACAACAAGAAGACATTGGAATGGTGTTAAGCATATATTTAGATATCTTCGGGGAACTATAGATATGGGATTGTTTTATTCTAATGAATTCAAGTCAGAAATGATTAGCTATGCCGATGCAGGTTATTTGTCTGATCCACATAAAGCCCGATCTCAAACAGGCTATTTGTTTACATATGGAGGTACTGCTATATCATGGCGTTCAATGAAACAACAATAGCTGCCACATCTTCAAATCATGCTGAGATAATAGCCATTCATGAAGCTAGTCGGGAATGTGTTTGGTTAAGATCAATGACTCAGCATATTCAGGAAATGTGTGGTTTTCTTATGAAAAAGGATAATCCAACAATACTATATGAAGACAATGTTGCTTGTATTGCTCAACTGAAAGGAGGATACATCAAAGGAGACAGAACAAAGCATATTTCACCAAAGTTCT
>NW_017686186.1:4919-6419 GCF_001879085.1 Nicotiana attenuata | reverse complement strand
ACCTGAGTTCCGAGACGTTGGCCTGAGGGGCATTTTGGTCATTTTACCTAATTTCGTGCCTTAGCTTTGAATTAAATCGTAGAATCAGTTACTTGAGATGTTATTTACGATATGTAATTGAATTGAATAGATTTGAGCCATTTGGAGTCGGATACTCGTGGCAAACGCGTGGTTTCGAGTTGATTTGAGCTTTATTCGAGGTAAGTGGCTTGTCTAACCTTGTGTGGGGGACCCTTTCCCCTTAGGATATGATATTTGGTAATTGGATGCCTTGTACGTGAGGTGACGAGCGCGTACTTGAGCTAATTGTAGAAAATTCGGTTTTACTTTAAGTACTTAAACTGAGTTCTTTTCTTACTTGTTTTATTCTACATGCAAATATAGCCTGTGTTAGTTTAGAGGAGTATGATTAGTTGAATTAATTGCTTATTCGCTTAAACTGCCTTAATTACATTACGGGAAGCATGTTAGGCTAGAATTTACTGTTTACTCATTACGGACTTAGTATTTATTTTGATGTCCTAGAGCTGTTGTTGTTTGTTTTAAATTGGGACTACGGGACAGCATCCCGGGAGATCCCCTGTGCGTAATTATGGTCTGGATTGAGGTGTGGGATACCAAGAGATCCCTGGCACATGTATTGAGGATACCAAGAGATCCTCGGGATACCAAGAGATCCCTAGAGTGTATATTGAGGATACCAAGAGATCCCGATTATTTATCTTGCTGTGAGGGGTATTTCCTTGTAGTTGTTTTTATCTCTGTTTCCGTTATTGCACTATTATTATACTGTGTAGATCTTTATTATCGATTCTCAGTTTTACTGCTTATTGCCCTGTCATTACATTATATATATATATTTATCTCAGTAGGGCCCTGACCTTCCTCGTCACTACCCAACCGAGGTTAGGCTTGGCACTTACTGAGTACCGCTGTGGTGTACTCATGCCCTTTCTGCGCATGTTTTTCATGTGCAGATCCAGGTACTTCTACCCAGGCGTATCATCCTTGAGGCAGGGAGCATTTCGGAGACTTCGAGGTACATCTGCCGCGTCGCAGACCGAGAGTCTCCTTCTTACTCTATTTGTGTGTTAGCCCTTCTATCGTACTATTGATGTAGTACATTTCTGGAGATTAGAGCACTTTATTAAATTCCTTTTAGCTTGTGTTCCCGTGAGTTTCCGGGTTTTGAGATAGTAATGTAGGCTGTTGTGATGTGGAGTTGTATATGCGGAGGGCATTTTTATATACTGTTTCTCTTTTAAATTGTTCGGTTTTGTCTATTATTCCGCAAGTTAGTTATGTTTCCACATTGTTAGGCTTACTTAGTTATAGAGACTAGGCGCTATCACGACATGTTCACGGTGAGTGAACTGGGGTCGTGACAAGTTGGTATCAGAGCTCTAGGTTCATAGGTGTCACGGAACACAGGCCAGTTTATTAGAGTCTCTCTGATCGGTACGGAGACGTCTGTACTTATCTACGAGAGGCTATGTAACT
>NW_017686186.1:0-1075 GCF_001879085.1 Nicotiana attenuata | reverse complement strand
TTGTCAAATGGCTTTAAGATTAACGAATGTGATAAATGTGTTTACATTAAGAACGTTCCAAATCATATAGTCATTGTTTGCTTATATGTTGATGATATGCTAATAATGAGCAAAGACATTGCCGACATTTAAGCTACTAAGCGTATGCTTGCTAATAAGTTTGATATGAAAGACTTAGGAGTTGCCGATGTAATTCTAGGAATTAAAATCCAAAGGACTCCTCAGGGTCTAGCTTTGTCTCAATCACATTACGTGAAAATGGTACTTGAAAAATTCAAACACTTGGAATTTAGAAATTCAAGAACTCCAATTGACTTAAATCATCATTTTATAAAGAATAAAGGTGAAAGTACGTATCAATTAGAGTATGCTCGTGTGTTGGGAAGCTTAATGTACATCATGAACTGTACACGACCTGATATAGCTTGAGCAATAAGTAAACTTAGTTGATTCACAAGTAATCCAAACAAACATCACTGGGTGGCAATGAAACGAGTTCTGGGATATTTGGAATATACCCAAGACTACGCTTTGCACTACAATAAGTATCCTGCGGTTATCGAAGGATATAGTGATGCAAATTGGATAACCGACTCAACAGAAACAAAGTCCACAAGTGGATATATTTTTACTGTTGGTGGAGGAGCAGTATCTTGGAAGTCTTCCAAACAAACGTGCATCGCTCGCTCTACAATGGAATCAGAGTTTATAGCTTTGGATAAAGCCGGTGAAGAAGCTGAATTGCTTCGAAATTTCTTAGAAGACATTCCGTTCTAGCCAAAACCTTTGGCTCCTATTTGCATACATTATGATAGTGAGGTTCCAATAGGATGGGCATGGAGAGTTATGTATAATGGACGAAGACATAACACCGTTAGACAACTACTTTCTAGTGGAATTATCACTATTGATTATGTAAGATCAAAGGATAATGTGGCGGATCCGCTTACAAAAGGCTTAACTAGAGAGGGAGTTGAGAAATCATCTAAGGGAATGGGACTATGGCCGAGGACAAGTCAACATGGCGGTAACTCTACCTAGAATTTTTGGATGTTTCGAGATCTAGGTTCAAGGA
>NW_017686185.1:4933-6420 GCF_001879085.1 Nicotiana attenuata | reverse complement strand
CTTCTTTTTCTGGAATAGCTTTAGACTAATTTTCAGAAGTTGAGCAATATGCCTATAGGATCAACATAGAAAAAGATTTTGTAGTCATTCGAATAGGCCTGTTCATCAATTTCAACATGTACTTTTTCACTTCAAATTTTTCATCTTTATATTATACTTTAATATGATCTTCTTTAGTTGTTTATTCTTTGTTACCAAACTAACATAAATTTGTTATTTTAACAGATTAAAAATTTGAAGTCCAAAGAACCTATCCTTGAAGAAGTGTAGAGCAAGTTGAAGTATAAGAGGTTTTTGCTTTGTGAGGGATGATTAAAGACATTGTCTTATGTAAATATACATGTTGCAATTTTACTTTTTTCTCTTTTTAGGAATTGTTAAAAATGATGTCATACAATTTGGATTGGTTTCTGGTAAATATGATACTTTAGTTCATTATACTAACATGATATCAAGTATTTGGTTTATTTTCTAATGTTGTTGAGCGTGTATGAAAGCATCTAAAGAATTATTACTATTCATGTAATTTAAATTTTAGTAATTATATTTATTACATATTCATATTAGCTAAGAAAAATGTGGTCATTAAAACTCTTTATCAACATGTTTCTCAAACAGATAAATGACCATTAGCGAAGGGAAATTCGGCTGTTAAAAACAATTATACAATCAACGAAGGAAATATCGGTCGCAAAAATTACTTGAATTGACTTAATTAGTTGTTGTGATTAGAGTTTTTTAACGACCGGATAACATTTTAACGAGGGGAAAATTCGGTCGCTAAAAAGCATGTATAACGACCGACATTATGTGTCGCTAAAGAACCTTTAACGACCGGATTGTAAAACCGGTCGTTAACTTTTAACGTCGGAGCTTTTAACGACCGGTGACGACCGGATTTTTTCCGGTCATTATCAACTTATAACGACCGAAATTGGACTTTTAACGACCAAATTTCCCCTCGCTAAAGACCTATTTTCTTGTAGTGAATGCAGTATTTCCAGAAAGAAGGAAGTTCTGTAATTTTTCAGTGTGTTAAAAACAAAGCCATGCCTCTGAATTTATAGGCAATTATTGGAAGAGGTGTGATGTTTGTTCTGGAAAAGGTGTCTGTTCAGAATTTTACGCGTCCTGCCGCGGCCAGAGTGGCCTTCTTAATCTGCGTCCTGCCGCGGTTACGCCAGGACCGCGGCCAGAGTAACCTTCTGAATTTGCAGATTTAATTAATTATTAAATAATTAATTAAATAACTTTTGTCCAAAAATAATCTTATCGTCCGAAGCCGAAGCCGAGCGAGCGACGACGACGGCGCGAGGGTTCATTCTCTTCAACTCCTTTTAAGAGCTTTAAGAAGTGATTCTATATATAAGCACACAAATGTAGTTGTCCCTCACCAATGAGGGACAAAGTGCAAGTCAAAAGCTCACTTCATTCAAATTTTCATTTCCCTCCATTTTATTTCCCACCATTTCCAATTCACACTCTTA
>NW_017686185.1:0-3777 GCF_001879085.1 Nicotiana attenuata | reverse complement strand
TTCTAAACAAATAACACTTTCCAATTTTTTAATTATTTTCAGAAAACAATTTCACGTAAAAATTCATTCCTCGGACTCGGGACCTCGGAATTTGATTCCGGGCACACCCCCAAGTCTCATACTTTCCTACGGACCCTCCGAGACTGTCGAATCACGAGTCCGGGTCCGTTTGCCCAAAACGTTGACCGAAGTCAAACTTAATCAATTAAAACATCAAAATTTTATTATTTTTTTCCTCACAAATTCATATTTAAACGTTCCGGCTACGCGCCCGGACTGTTCACACAAATTCGAGGCAACCCCCAAGTGAGGTTTTCACGGCCTCAGAAATACAGAGTGAGTAGGAATACAGGTGATGACCCCTTTGGGTCGTCACAAGAACATATCTGAAAATTGAGTCCATGTAAAGGAAGCTGCCTCAGCTGTACTGTCCAACTCAAAAGTACGCCACCACAGATAGGCTGCTCCTCGAAGATGAAAGGCAGTGAAAGAAACCCCACTCGATCCTAATATACCCATATTGTGGAGGATACAGTGACAATCCTCTCGAAGTCCCTAAGCATCCTCCGATGCTAGACCACTAAATGAAGGAGACTGGTACTTCTTGAACCTCTCAAGTCTCCTTTGCTCCTCCCCTGAAGCGACTGCCCTATCCTCGGGTTGAACTAAGGCTACAAGCGGTACTGGTATAATATCTGGGACCTGATCGACCAGTACTCTCTACTCAGGAGTGCGGGCGGTGGGAGTCTGTGCTCCTCCCCTAGCCTGAGATGTGACAGCAGCAAGGGGAAGCAACCCTGCCTGAGCTAGAGTGGTGTACATACTCATGAACTATGCAAGAGTCTCCTGGAGGGCTAGAGTAGTTATAGCAGTAGGCGTATCAGACGCCTGGGCTCCGGCGGGAGCTGCTGGTGGTACCTTTGTAGCAGCTCGCGCGGGTGCTCTGGCTATACCACAAGCGTGTCCTCGGCCTCTACCCCGGCCCCGACCTCTGACGACTCTAGTAGGGGGCGCAGGCATCTGGTCATCTCCGTTAGCACGTGTCCTCACGATCTGTGAAAGAATATAAGACATAGGTTTAGAATGTTTGATATCAAAATCTAGTACGACAAGGAAATCAAATGAAGTGGAATTTTTTCCTAAGAGTTATATAGGCTCTCGAAGATAAGTACAAATATCTCCGTACCGATCCGCGAGACTCTAATAAACCAACTTGCGATTCATGAATCCTATGAACCTAGGGCTCTGATACCAAATTGTCACGATCCAAGTTCTACCTCGTGAACTGTCGTGATGGCACCTAGTCTCTACGATTAGGTAAGCCTAACAACTTTGGAAAAAGAGAAATAAAATATGAAACTAGCAATTACGGATAACATTTTAAAAAGGTTTAACATGCCGCTCGACATATACAATACCACTCTCTCAAAAACTGAACAAAAACTCTCCCAAAACCCGAAATCTCATGAAATCACAAGCTAGGGAAGATTACATAGTGTTCTAACTCCAAAATGTCTAGAGAAAAGAAAATAAAGGAAGTTTATAGCTAAAGAGAAGAATGAAGAAGGACTTCTAGATCTGCGGACGCGACAGATATACCTTGAAGTCTCAGAAAATCGCCCCGCCTCACTAATAGTACTGCTGAGAATAACAACCTGGATCTGCACACGAAAAAACGTGTGCAGGAAAGGGCATCAGTACACCACAACGGTACCCAATAAATGCCAAGCCAACGTTGGTCGAGTAGTGACGAGGAAGGTCAGGGCCCTACTGGTTATGTAATTATACATTAAGGTAAAACAATACAGAATGTAACAGTATAATTGAAGATGCTAATAGTCAAACAAAGATGAAATTTCAGAAAAGAAAATAACTCAACAAGTAGTAATAACAACAGGGGATCTCCCAGGATAACGTCCCGTAGTCCTAAACGTAAAGGTGCACGTGTACGCACTCTTCACCTCACGTACATGACATTCATATAGCAACAGTACCAAAATCCTAAAGGGAGTTCCCCCACATAAGGGTAGGCAAGCCACTTACCTCGAACCAGCTCAAAATCAATCTGATATCACGCTCTTGCCACGAGTATCCAACTCCGAGTGGCCCAAATCTAATCAAATCAATTACATAACGTAAATAAAACTACAAGCGACTAATTTAACTAATGAATTTAAAGCTACGGCGAGAAATAAGGAAAAACGCCCAAAAATTATCCCCGGGCCCACGTCTTGGAATCGGGTAAAAATTATGGATTTTGAACACCTATTCACACACAAGTATAACCATACCAAAATCACTCAAATCGATACCAAAACCTCGATCAAAATCCCAAAACGCGGCCTACAACTTTTCCTCAATTCTCCTAATTTTCAGCCCAAATATGAAATTAAATGATGAAATTAAGATTAGATTAATGGTATTCTCTTCAAAATCCCCATAGAATCGCCTTCCCCCGAGCTCAAGTTTGATTTTTCAAGTTATGAACTTAAATTCTCGATTTTTCATATTTCTGCCCAGCGATTTCCGCTTCTGCAGTCATGGGGCCGCATCCACGGTCCCGCACATGCGGAAAAAGCATCGCATGTGCGAAATTCACTTAACCGGGCTGGGGAAGCATCTGCGGTATCTGGGTTGCATTTGCAGTTTTCGAGGCGCATCTGCGGTCCCTGGAGCACCAGGCCAAACCCGTTTCTGCTGATACTGAGCCCCTTTTGCGGTGCCGCACCTGCGGTCCTACATACGCAGGTGTGGTTATAGCAGGTTCAGGAATATCAGCAATTGCCTAAGTCCAAATCAACTTCCGTTAAGCATCCGAAACTCACACGAGGCCCCTACAACCTCAACCAAATATGCCAACCAATCCGAAAACATCATACAAACTTATTCCAACACTCAAATTATATAAAACAATGCTAAAATCACGATTCACCCTCCAATCCAAGCTTAATGAACTTGAAAATCTCAAGAAATTCTTCAACCGATAACAAAACGAACCAAACCAAGTTCGATTGACCCCAAATTTTGCATACAAGTCACTTTTAACACTAAGGAACTATTCCAACTATCACAATCTGATTTCGACCCCGATATTAAAATTTCACTATCGATCGGGAAACTTCAAAAATTACAACTTCTAGCATTCCTAGCCTAAATAAGCTACGGACCTCCAAAACACAAATCCGAACATGCCCCTAAGCCCGAAATCACTTAACGGAGCTAAAGAATTGACAGAATTTTATTTTGAAGTCTGTCTTCACACTGTTCCGATAACGGTCCAAATTCTAAAGGTTAAGCTCTCATTTAGGGACTATGTGTTCCAAAACACTCCGAAACTCAAAACAAATTTTTCCCGGCAACAATAGTAGAAACTAAACACGGGAAAAAAACTAATTAATAGGAGATCGGGGCATAAATTCTCAACAACGACCGTCCGGGTCGTTAACCAGACGGGATAGTCCTAAAAAGGGTTCGTAAAGGCCGTTAAAGAAGGGGTGTAATGGAATAAAAAACGAGTAGTACCATATTTATAAGGTCTTGTAAAAAGAGGTTAAGTATAAAAACGTATTAACTTAAGGGGTAAATGTTTAATATAGCTTTAAAATATGTTAGTAGAAGGTGGTACCTGATTGTATCTTGGTTTACTAAAATTCTGTAAAGAGTAGACGTATCGTTTTACGAAAAATTCCATTTTTAGGGGCGTAATAGTAATTTTCCGTAACTTTTTTACTGTAAAAACTTTTAGTACTTTAACGTACTAGTTAAAGTAAAACGTCG
>NW_017686184.1:0-6420 GCF_001879085.1 Nicotiana attenuata | reverse complement strand
AGACCAGAGATTCTGGTATCTGTTCCCCAGCAGAGTCGCCAGAGCTGTCACACCTCCTTTTTCCTACCCCCGGAAGGGATACATGGGAGTTTTTTCCAATTTAAGTGACAATCGAAATGGGATTATTTATATTAAAATTAGAGTCTCCACTTGAGATAATTTGTGGTGTCCCAAGTCACCGGTCTAAAATCCCGAATCGAGGAAGTTTGACTCTATTTATGGTCTGCGAACACAGAAATCCGGGTAAGGAATTCTGTTAACCCGGGAGAAGGTGTTAGGCATTCCCAGATTCCGTAGTTCTAGCACGGTCGCTTTGATCATACTTGGCTTAATCAAATTGTCTAATTACTCATTTTAGAACTTATGTGCGTTTGCCTTTTTTAATTAAGAAGTTATCTTAAAACGAGTCACGCGTACGTGTACTCATTTCGTTTGGGCGCATAAAAAATCATGTCATGCGTACATGTCCACAATTAATCACGCTTTATTAATATTAAGAAATTTTGGTTGAAGTTGCACGAACGCATACTCCGGTTTTGTTTTTAGGATCGTAATTATGTCACGCGAACATGTCCACAACCATGATGATTTATTTATTAAGCACATCTGTGAGTGTTAATAGAATCATGTTACCTAAAAGAACTCTAAGAATTTAAAAGCTAAATCTCATTATCCAGGAGGGCCCTGAAAATTAAAATTAAATCTCATCCTAAGAGTGAAAACTTCAGAGCTAAATTCAACTTCCTAAAGGTGAAACTTATGCTAAATCTCATTATCTAATGGAGGTCTTAAAACTAAGTCCCATTATCCATGAGGGTCCTGAAAACTTGAAATTAAATCGCATTATCCAGGAGGGTCCTGAGAAGCCGAGAATGAACTTACCTGAGCCATGCTCTCTTTCTGGAGGATCTCTGCGGAATGAACAAAATTCCTTGCCCCTGAACCATGCTTTCGTCATGGAGGGTTCCTGCAGATCGAACAAATTTTCTTTCCCCTTCTCAAACCGCCTTTGTGCTGACAAAATTTGGGCTCGACACTTGAAAAATTCAAGCTTCCAAGCTTTGATTTGGACATAGTCTTCGTCCCTGTTTCAAACAAAGAAAACTTGTGAGTTTAAACACGGTGGTTGGTTTGTGGCCTTGACTTTGAGGGCGATTGCTCCTTCACTTCCCATGATAACTTTGGTTTCAACTCGAAAGATCTTGCTTGTTTATTGACTAACCACTTTCTCTGTCACCCTTATCACGGAAAATACCTCTGATACGTTCAAACCCAACATCCTCTATCTGTTGCATTTTGCTCATGAATTGACATTTACCGAACCTTTGCATTTCACATGAATCCCAAAACACGTTGATTTTTACCAACTAAGTGAGCTTGCTGTTCTTTCCTGACGTAGGTCACTGGCCTTAGCCTTGAGGTCTATTGCTCCTTCACTTGCCATGATAACTTTGATTTCCACTTGGAAGACCTTGCTTGTTATTGGTTAACCACTTTCTCTGTCAACCTTATCACAAAAAATACCTTTGATCCGTACAAACCTAACATCCTCTATCTGTTGCATTTTGCTCATGAATTGACATTTACCGAACCTTTGTATTTCACATGAATCCCAAAACACGTTGATTTTTACCAACTCAGTGTGCTTGCTGTTCTTTCCTGACGTAGGCCACTGGCCTTGGCCTTGAGGTCTGTTGCTCCTTCACTTGCTATGATAATCTTTGATTCCCACTTGGAAAACATTGATTGTTATTGGTTAACCATTTTCTCTGTCAACCTTATCACAGAAAATACCTTTGATCCGTTCAAACCCAACACCCTCTATCTGTTGCATTGTGAATGAATTGACATATACCGAACCTTTGTATTTCACATGAATCCCAAAGCACGTTGATTGTTACCGACTCAGTGCACATGCTGTTCTTTCCTGACTTATGCCACTTTGATGTGCTAGCCAGATCCCGTTTTGTGCAATTGGAAAGCTGGTGGCAAATTTTGAAGTCATTTCTCACTTGTTCTAACCAAACAGACTCAGGAAGAGGAAGTAAACAAGACAAAAGGAACAGAGTAAAGGACAATGGGAAGAGATGATTCCTAACAAGAAAACTACAAAGTAGAAACTTATCAGATGTGGATACCAACTCTACTGACCATGACATGCACCTTTGGATTAAGTGGCCTAATCTGTCAAGAAAGTATATTGTTCAACTCTTGTTGTACCTCTGAGTCATGAAACTGGGCTTCCATGCTCCGATTATCCTATCTGATTCACGGTCCTTATTCGACTTGTAGTGCCCGAAGGGTTTTCACCATCAAGCCTCTCTCATTTTGTTCTTTCTCTCAACTTACCGTCGCCTTATGGTGCCTGTGAAGGTTTTCACCGATAAGACTCTCTCATTTTTTTCTTTTCTTTTTATTTCCTCTGATTCTGCAGGTGACAAGGCATTAACCACGATAGAAAAATCATATGCTCCTGGCGTGTCTGACTCGGCACTCTCAAAGATTATGTGGGAGGTCTTTTTTGGACTGTAATATGGCTTTTGGACAAGTTTAGAAAGAAAGGATATCATAAAGGCTCAAAATAACTAAGACAACGGGGTTAATTTATTTACAACTTTTGGAATCCATTCGAAAAACTTTGCCCCAATTTCTAAAACAAGGGAATTTGATTCTTTTTTTTTCTTTTTCTTTTTGAGATGGAATTTCTAAGAAAGACTGTCCCACTCTCGACTTCGTGGGATTATGGAACATTTTATTTGGTGCGATCGAACCATAAGGCTGCCTACGTATCTTGTGGTGACAAGAATCAGGTCGAACGTAGTTCACAAGACTACTTTTTGTTACTATTTGCCCTTTTTTTTTCTTTTTTTTCTTCTTTTTTTTTTCTCTATTTTTTCTCTTCTTTTTTTTCTGAATTTTCCTTTTGGAATGAATTTTATAAAACAAATCTATGGGGACATTTTTTTTAACTCTAGCTTGATTCCAAAAGAGGGGAGGTCAAAGAAATCAACACAGGCTCAAAGGGGTACCAAAGGGTATAAAGTGTTTGGATAGCTGAAAAAGGGCCTCCCAATCTCTAAGAACACCAAGTAGAACACATGCAATTTGAAAATGAAAAATGAAGATCATGCATAGCATTTCTTTTGCAGCATCGGCATTGGTATCACTGATATGCCTTCCACCTTTTTCTTAGTGCCTTGTCAAGTACAGAACCCTCGTTGGGTGATTCCCTCTTCAAAATGGATATCCTCCACCAATTCGGAGAAAACTTTCTTGACTTTATCTTGTAATTTGAGATGCACTTGAACTCAAAGTTGCTTGCTTCAAATTGTCTAGGACGCACTTTCTTGTAACAAATTCTTGTCGTCCTCTTAACTTCCGAAATTATCTGCCCCAGTTTCACACAGTTCGGGCTACAAATGATCTCAAAATATCCAAATCTGTACTTATTTTCCTCAAGTGCCCCTATCATCTTCAATATTGTTTCATTGCTTCGTGACTGAACTAACTTTTAAGACCAGACCTAAGATTATGTGTGCATGTCATGTCACTAGAGCTAGCATGAAAAGAACTATAAAAGGAGAAGAGAACTAAACAAAAAAATGACTAGAAATAACAAAAAATAGAAAATTGCATTAGACAGACAGTGAAAGGGTTTGAACAACAAGACAAGCAAAATAAACTAGGGTACAACCCTGGAACAAACCTAGATAACACTAAATGAGTTACTACGACTAAAGGAACTAGGCAAAATAAAAGGATGGAAGGGTGTGAGTCACAAGACGATATCCGGATTACAACCCTAAAATAACCCGGACAACACAATTGACAACAAAATGAACCCACAAGACTCCTCCCTGGCTAGCCAAGAAAGGAGCGTCTTTCCAATTACCAAGCTCGGCATCTTAGCCACTGAGTTTCACATAAATATTACCAAGACCATTACCAGTTTCAATATCATTAACTTCACCAAGTGGCTCATTGACTCCTTTGACCAACCCTTCGTCATTGCAAACCATCTCAACAATCTGTGCGTTGTCTTGTACCTGTAGAGGATTATGTGTGACACTTGGGGTATTATTGCCTTGGACCACAATTATTCCTTCTTGAATCATTCTTTCTATTTCCTTTTCAAAGCACGGCAATCTTCAATGTTATACCCTTGGACAATAGAGTGGTACATGCACCGTACAGTAGGATCAAATCCTTTTGCATATGGGTCCGGCGTATAGCCGAGGAGCGGCTCAATCAGGCCAGAATGTTTTAAATTTTCAAACAAGTTTGTGTAGGATTCTCCGATGGGCGTGAAATTATCTTTTTGCCTTTGTTTCCCTCCACGCCCCAGTTTTCTAGGATTGTTAAATGCTCGAAAATGTTGTGAAGGCGCACGAGAATCTTGGGATGCTGGTGCTCGCCCTAGGGAGTGACCTAGTGGTTGGACAGATGGCCGGATGTTGTTCAGAGGATAATACTGGGGTGGATTATGTGGAGTTTGGGGATGTTCATGGGGTCGGTATTGAGGCTGAAAGCGTTTAGCAGGAATGCCCACTGAATCCTGTCGTTGGCGGGGCTCAGCAACATCTTTTCTATCAATGGGAGGACTGTCCCGAGCAACTTGTTCGTTCCATCTGAACCAAAATTCCCTAAAACTTTCCTTGGTTTTCTTTTCCATCTGAGATAGGGAGGAGCGGTCTGGGGCAATGTCTATATTGTACTGAAAGTGTCGAATAAAATCTTGAGCTATGTCATCCCATGTATGCCACTTACCGACATCTTGACGAGTATGTCATTCCAAAGCTGCCCCAGTCAGGCTCTCACTGAAACACGCCATCAGCAACTCATCTTTCCCGCCAACACTTCTCATTTCACTGCAATAACCCCTCAGATAGGCTACTGGATCTCCACGCCCATCATACAAATTAAACTTCAGCATCTTAAACCCTTTCAGCTTTCTGGATATCTCATCTTGCTCCACTGTCTTAGCAGGCTTTGCAGTCTTACCGGGAGGCTCAAAATGAGAAGCGTGAGAGTATGGATCCAAGACCTTGAAAGTTGGTTCTGGAGCACAGTGTTGGGCATCGGGGATTTTGAACACAGTCTCACTAGAGGATCGAGGAACGGTAGCTGGTGGATGAGCTACAAAAACATAAGTGGTCAAAGGAGCGGGATATAAGGTGGTTCTAGGGGGTGGAGTGTGAAAAGGTTGTGGGGAGATATCCTGGACTTGTGACAGTGGCGGAATGCTGACAAGGCTTTTAGTGTAGTTAGCGGGGACTGATGGTGGAGGACGCCCACTAATCCAGACTTGGCATATTTCGGCCATCTGTCCTTTCAACCTTAAGACCTCTTCTTTCAACTCAGATTTTGATTCAACAATTCCCTTAGACGGATCAATAACCCCTGTGTCCAAGTCTTTGCTAGCCATGGCTACCTTGCTCTTTGACCTTGTGTTGTATGGATGAGTTACCAGTTTGAAAACCACAAACCAACACCCTTCTGCTATAATGAAGATAACAAAGAGGAACAAAATGAAGTTATCATGTTAGCGTTAGGGCATTTAACAGCTAAAAATATCACATTGCGTACAATGCACCTAGCAACAATTAACGGTTCAAGAATGACTTCGAGGGTCACAAGGTCATTTGGCATCATCCCAATTTGTTCATTTCAATCTTCTCTTTTCTTTTCTTTTCTAGCACTTTTCGGCTTGCTCATTTTCCTTCCTCTTTTTTTTCTAATTATCACTCTTTTCTTTCCTCTCATTTCTTACATCCCATTATTTCATCTCTTTTTTTTCCTTTTCTCTTTTTTCTTTCTTTTTTTTTTTATTATTTTTTTTAAAAGAAGAAAATGATTCGATCGAACCCTATGTAGGTTGCTTACGTATCATGTCGCCGCATGAAACAAACCAAGCGTAGTTCTGGAAGATCGGGAATAAAGTAAACAAACTAACGTTTTCCTTTTTTTTCTTTTTTTTTGTTTTACCTTAATGACTACTCTGATGAGAAAAGGAAAATAAAAGAAACAAATCTCTCTTCTTTTTTTTGAACTTTCTAGACTTAACGTTTTATAACCTATTCTGAACTCAAGCTTAACGGGCATATATTTTTTTCTTTTCTAAACAAATACTCTACGAAAAATTATTAAGGAAAAATCCTAGAAGAGAAAATATTTTTTGATTCTTTTTTTTAGGAAGGAAATCTAAAGAATGAACCAAAGAAAGATATTTTGAATTTTCGTTTGATATCCCGAAAGAAAGATTTCGAACCAAGAAATGAAAAATATAAAAAAATGTTTTTGGATTTCAGTTTGATTACCTAAGGGAGAAACTCTGAAAATAAACCAAAGATAAAGTATGTTGCTTTTTTCCTCTTCTATATACAATGTCCTAAAGTTCTAGTGAAAGTAAGAAGAATATTT
>NW_017686183.1:5468-6420 GCF_001879085.1 Nicotiana attenuata | reverse complement strand
ATCACATCCACCCAATCAAAGTTATCGCCGAAGTCCTGAAGGCCGGGAAATATATTACTACTGGTTTCAGAAAAAACAGGAGCTACTGGAGCAAGTGGGGGTGGGGGTGGTGCATATTCAGGTTGTGGAAGTGGTTGTTCCATGTTGACATAGTTGTCTGGAATAACAAGATTTGGAAACTTGGGGATAGGACAACATGATGGATCCACAAACTGAAATTGGTGAAACTGACCTGGTTCAGTGTATCCCAACTTCGACTCGCTCATTCTTTTTACAAAGTTTGCGAGAGCCCATATCGTGGTAGTATTATAAGGCATTTCCTGCATTTTGATATGTTCAATCCTCTCTACCTTATGCATCAACATTTGGATTTCAGCTCTAAGAATGTCAAACCTTGTAATGAAGAATTCCATAATGTTCCTTGGAAGCACTGATGCTTGTTTCCTTCTATTCCCATACATTGGCTCTTCTTCTCCCCCTGTTTTCTTTGGACCATATGTATCCTCCATTCTTGCCCACACAGCTTTGGTGATTTCAATCTTCGAAGCTGTCGGGTTCATGGTTAGAGCAGGCATGACTCCAGCATCCAAGATCAACTTAGTTATTGTGGATGGAAACCACCACTTCTTCTTTTTTGACTTAAAACGATACTCCTTGATATTCTCACTAATCACATAACCCACGTTAAGATCCATCTTAGAGCAAATGACATAAACAATGGAAAATCTGTTCATCAAGATGTTAGTGCTATTGGTATTTGGGACCAATCGACTACTAACAAATTTTAGAATTGCTCTTGACTTATAGCAGATGTTAATACCAAGAATGCTGCTCTTTTTCCATTTTTTGTCAAAGCCCCAAGTTGCCCCAAATGGACAAAGTGTTTCTTCCATTAAATCTAAATTTGAAGATTTGAGAAATGCTCGGGTTACCTTATCATCGACATCAGGGA
>NW_017686183.1:0-1147 GCF_001879085.1 Nicotiana attenuata | reverse complement strand
CCAGGATCACCAAGTTTTTGTGGTAGCTTATTTTGAAGTATAGCACTGAATTTTTCAGTAAGCATTACCACAGAAACTTCTTCTAATTTCCTTTTACTTGACAAAATTTCTTTTAAAAATTTAGCATATGAAGGCATTTGCAACAAAGCATCAGTAAAAGGAATATTAATATGAATCTGTTTTAAGATTTCCAAAAACTTTGCAAATTGACCATCAAGCTTTTCTCGTTTCATTTTTTGTGGAAAAGGAATTGTCACAGGTGGGGCAACCATTTTTTCAGAAATTTTTTCTTCCTTATTCTTTATTTCTTTCTCCTTTGATGGTTCAGATGGTTTTTCAAAATTCTTACCCTTGTCTACCTGTTGTTCTGTCTGGTTCTTTTCTTGTCTGCCTACATAATGTTCATCTAGTTCCTTACCTGACCGTAAAGTGATGGCCTTAAGGTGCTCCTTTGGATTTTTCTCTGTATTGCTTGGTAAGGGACCCTGAATCTTTTCTGACACAAGAGTTGCCAATTGGCTTAATTGAATTTCCAGATTTTTGAGGATGAATTTTGGCTTTCCATCTTTCATCAGTGACCTTAATATACTTGTACAAAAGGTCATCAAGACTTGGATGAGCTTGTTGAGGCCTTTGCTGGTATGACCCTGCTTGTTGATATGGTCCTGCTTGCTGATAAGGTCTGTAACTCGGTTGCCCACGATTTTGACTCTGGTATCCCGGCGGACCTTGTACCTGTTGTTTCTGGAAGCTTTGAGAGTTTTCTGCACCATTTGGGTTACTCCACTGAAATCCTGGATGCTTCTGTGCCATTGGACTCCCAAAAGGATATGGCTTGTAACCGATGACATTAACCTGTTCATCCGTTTGATTGGTTGCTTGACATTCATGGTTCTGGTGGTTTCCTCCGCACATGTCACAAGCCTCAAATTGATTTGACTGTTGTGTACTCACCTGAAAAGATTCAAACTTTTGTGCCAAAGAAACAATCTGCTGCGTTAGTGTATTTAAAGCATCAACCTGATTTACCGTAGCAGCCTTTTTAATGATTACACGCTCAGATGGCCATTGGATAGCGTTCTCAGATATTTTATTCAACAGTTGCAATGCTTCCTCTGTGGTTTTTCCCATTACAGAACCTCCTGCA
>NW_017686182.1:4386-6420 GCF_001879085.1 Nicotiana attenuata | reverse complement strand
AAGTGCAAGAAATGCTTCAAAGGGAAAATTTGCAACACAACCAACCCAACCAAATACCACAAAACTTACCAATGCGACCCACATTCCCCAAAGGGACCTTATTTTCCTCCACCAAACTACCATCCACCTACCAACAACCAACACAAACCACCATTTAGACCTCAAGCACACATATCCATAATAACACCACCCCAAATGACCCAACCTAGACCACCAATGAATCTACCTCCCCAACGTATGCCTCAAGCACCACCAAGGACGAACAATCTCCCTCATCCACCACCCATACCACCTCAAGAGCCTCGAATGATTAACAACCTACTTTTTCAATATGATCATGAGACCACCTTGAATGAGTTGGACAACATCCAACAAGTTTTCCATGATAAATATAGGGGGAATAAAGTGAACCAAAGGGAAAGAGGCCAAATGAGTTTGAGAACATCCTTGAAAAATGCAAAGAGAAAAAGTAAGGATGAGAGACAAAAGATAGAGAGAAGTAAGGGAGAGAATAGTGACAACTCTAGAGTGGAAAAAGGAGAGAAAGTGTGGAGTAAAGTGAATGAGTTGTCACAAGAAAAGAGTGAAGAGCTTGAAAAGAAAATGAGAGAAAAGAAAGGGGGAAAACAAAAAGAGAGCGAGGATTTTCCTTATTCTAATGCTAATAACCTTTCTTCTTTCTCTAGTTGTTTTGTATCTTGTGAAGGAATTTTTGGAGATGAGCCATCAAGTGAAGTTCAATCTACTTTAATGAACTTGGAAGAAGATCAAGCTACCTTTTCAAGAGAACTTTTGAAATTTAATGAAGAAGTACAAGGTAAAGAGAATTTCACTTTAGAAGAGTTTCAAGGTAAAATAGCTTATCCTTCTACTCATGATACCTTAGTTGATTGTGGCGACACTTTGAGTTTGAAAGATAGCTATGACATTGATGAGTTTGATACTTCTTTATCTTGTAATGAGAAAAATAGTTATGGCTTGCAACTAGAGGAGTTCTTGTGCATCATTGGATGATTCTAGTTCTTTGTTTAATGGCTCCTTAGCTAGTGATGTGGTGTGATGTTGAATCTAATGATACCCCACCTTTATGGGATGATGCATGTGATGGTTCTTTTTACTCTACTTTAACTTTGATGGAGATAGTTTTGACCTTTATAGAAGAATGTGTTGATGATTCTTTTGATTCTATTTTCATTCCTTTGGCAAAAAGATTCAATTTTTGTGGTGAAATGAGCAAACGTGAGTGGAGATGCATTCTAGGAGAGTGAACAATTTACTTATAATGACATAAATATAAAAGAAGAAAACTTCCATTTGTATTCCAATGAGTTGACTTCTCTTGTATTTGATCTTGATGACTCTTATGCATATTTATGTGATGATTTAGTTGAGTGTGAAAAGGAAAGTAAAGTTTTTTATGCTAGCACTAGTATTAATTGCTTTACTTCTCTTATTCCTACTTCTGAAAGAACATTCTCGTTGGATTTTGCTCATGCTTCTATGAGAAAAGGTAAGAATGTTTCTTTTGGTGTTTTGAGTGATTATTTTGAGTAAGAAGAACCTAACTTTAATAATTTTTTTGTGAAGGTTCAACAAGAAAAAGTTACTAAAGGTAAGAAAGGCCTTGAACTAACACTTTGGCATAATTTTGTCAAGAGCTTTTTCTTTTTCCCAAAAGCAAGAATGGTATGTGCGTTTGGCTTATGCTTATCTTGTGTTTATCTAAGGCCATTGAGGTAAAGACTCTTAACTTTGAGTATTGTGACATTCTTTATTCATGATGAGCTTGGCATATCTCTTAAGTTGTCATGTGGAGTTGTTGGAAAGTGTGTAGATATTTGTGGATTAACATTTGTGTTTGACCCCGGAGTTGTTTCTTATCACGGTGAAGTGTCTTTCTTTGAATTGGAGAGTATGATATTTATTGCTTCTTATGACACTTGGTTATACCATAAAAGTGTGCACTTTGTTGAGGTTTTTACAAGATTGTGGTTTTGTTGGAAGCATGAAACTTTACACTCTCTTGATTCTTCT
>NW_017686182.1:0-782 GCF_001879085.1 Nicotiana attenuata | reverse complement strand
TTCTTAGTGGTTCGTGAGTAATGTGACACCAAATCTTGGGTAGAGGTTGTTTTTGACTGTTCCACGTTTTAAATTCATCATTTTAAGACAGACTTCCGCTATTGTTCTTATTAGACTTTATGTTCTATATTGATGTTATAAACTGTTAAAGATAATTGCTAGTGATGGAAAGGTAATTAAGTTGGCTTGCCTAGCTACTACGAGTAGGCGCCATCACGACTCTGATGGTGGGAAATCCGGGTCGTGACAAGTTGGTATCAGAGCACTAGGTTACATAGGTCTCACAACTCACGAACAAACTTAGTAGAGTCTGAGGGGTAGGTACGGAGACGTCTGTACTTGTTCCCCAAAGTCTATTGAGTTAGGAAAACCTCTCATTTGTTCGTTCTTGTCGTGCGATTGGTTTCTCAAATGCCGATTAAATTTCTACTTCGTTCTTTTGCGAATGGCGAGGTCATGTACCGCTTCTTTAGCTGAGCAGCAACACAGACCAGTGATAGATCAGCTACGTCTTCGGAGGCTTTGTGGAGATAAAGGTATTAGAGGTGGAGGTAGAGATGCGAGAAGTGGAGGTAAAGGTATTAGAGGTGGAGGTGCAGATACTGTTCTGGCTTGTGGTAGAGAAGCTTCGGTCTTAGTTTGCGCCATATCGGGTCATGCCCAGTGATTCTTTGAGTGCCTTGTTTATGTGTCTACGCCGGTGAGTGATTTTATTGTGGTGGATTGCGTCCATTGTTCACGTATAATGGTTATTGGCGTATTTTGAGTACCCGGTGTTGATT
>NW_017686181.1:0-6420 GCF_001879085.1 Nicotiana attenuata | reverse complement strand
TTTGATGATGACGTCGTCCACATATACCTCGATCTCCTTATGTATCATGTCATGAAAAATAGTAGTCATAGCCCTCATGTAGGTGGCCCCAGCATTCTTTAGACCGAATGGCATCATCTTATAACAGTATACTCCCAATGGTGTAATGAAAGCCGTTTTCTCAGCGTCCTCTTCGTCCATCCCTAGAGTTCATGCTTGGCATAACTATCAATTAGGATGTGTATGTTTGGAAGTGGGAAATCATCCTTTGGGCTGGCCCTGTTGAGATCCCGATAATCAACACAGGCCCTGACCTTCCCATCCTTCTTTGGAACTGGCACGATGTTGGCTAGCCAAGTTGGGTATTCAACCACCCTGAGGACCTTGGCCTTGATTTGCTTAGTAACCTCCTCCTTGATTTTCAGACTCATGTCAGGCTTGAATTTTCTGAGTTTCTGCTTCACTGGTGGACACGTTGGGTTGTGGGAAACTTGTGAGCCACAATGGATGTACTTAACCTGGCCATATCATCGTATGACCATGCAAAGATGTCCTCATATCCTTTCAAGAACTGTGTGTACTATTCTTTTTCCGATGGTGACAAGTGGATGCTGATGCGGGTTTCCTTGACAGTTCAGAGTCTTCCAAGTTGATTATTTTTGTTCCGTCCAGATTGGACTTAGGCTTCTTCTCAAAGTTTTCTACTTCTCTAACAATTTACTCGGGTATGACATCTTCTTCTTCCGAATCACTATCCTTTTGTTGCGTCGTCTCATTATATGTCACAATTGTTGGTTCATCGAGACGGGAAGTGGTAATCCTGTATAGATAAAGATATGAGAGAAAAAATGGTAATAATAAATATTGATTCATGGAAGCATAAAAGCGATTTTCAATAATTTAAAAAACATTTCGGAACATTGGAAATATATTATTTAAAACAAGATGCCAAAAAGGGAAATCATTTTTCTTAGAAAATAAACAAAACAATGCTGTTCAGCCTTGCTACCCCGGGACTCGTCGGGCCCTGGATGGTCTGACAGTCCAATTCTTGAGGAATGATCCTTTCTCCTCAGCCTGGATGGTAGGGCCTTCCTCCTCCTCCTCCTCAACAATTACACAACAGCCCATGTCCTCATCCTCCAAGAATAGGTTCCTTAAGGCTGCCAGTGCTGCTTCCTCCTCTGATCCCCATATAATGTCGGCCTGTTGGAAGGTCTGACTCAAGTGCGGTATAGGCTGCTCCAATGGATAGTACAGACCACGCCATGGTAGTGACCAGTTTCTTTACTCTTGCCAAGTGTATCGGTATCCCAGGCCAAAAGTAGTGCCATGACGCTTCGGCTGTGTTGGCTTGGAAATGCCCTGAAGATTTTTGCCAAGACCTTTGCCAGGCTCATACCCTCTCCAGTTCATCATGCTTGCTATCTTGCTATCCCACCACTTATCTTTATCGATTGCATTGATGCACTCGATATCACAATAAGTTTCTCCACCGAGCCTTCTTCTATTCTCAACCACCAGGATAGTCTGACGGCTGTAAATGGGGTTGCTCCCATCTCTATGGATAATCACCTCCTGATGGTTCCACTCAAACTTCACTACCTGATGCAAAGTTGATGCCACAGCCCCAGCGGCGTGTATCCATGGTTGTCTCAACAACAGATTGTAGGATGCAGATATGTCCAACACCTGAAACTCGACATCAAACCACCTAGGCCCCATCTGCAGACAGAGATTAATTTCCCCGATGGTAGCTCTCTGAGACCTATCAAATGCCTTCACGTTCATGGTCCTTTCTCGTATCTCGTATAGGCCTTTACCCAACCTCTTCAGTGTTGTCAATGGGCAAATATTGAGACTGGATCCTCCATCGATCAGGACCCTGGTAATGAAGTAGTCTTCGCATTGCACTGTGATATGCAGCGCCTTATTGTGACTCAAACCCTCAGGCGGTAGCTCTTCCTCGTGGAAAGTGATCTTGTGACTTTCCAGTACCTGTCTCACCATGTTAGCCATTTCTCCGCTTGTGATGTTATTGGGCACATATGCTTCGTCCAATACTTTCAGCATAGCGTTTCTGTGTGCTTCTAAATTCTGTAGCAGCGACAGGATAGATATTTGAACAGGAGTCTTGTTCAGATCATCGATGACTGAATACCCCCTTGCTTGTACTTTCCTCCAGAGGTCATCTGGATCTGTTTCCATAACGGGAGGTCTGTTAGAGGCCTGTTTACTGGACTCTCCCAAATGCTCGGGTGTATAGACCTTCCAGTCCTAGTCATCCCTTGTGCAGCACCAGATTCTCCCATTTTGGTTTTTCCTTTTCTTCTAGCTTCAGCCACGTAATCCCATGGTACAGCCTTGATGTTGAAAGGCAGTGTAGTTGATACTATAAATGGTGTGGCTAATTTTACCTTAAATGGAATAGGTGCAACTGCAGGGGGTGCTACCTCAACTTCAAATGGGACTGATGGTGTTACCTCGACCTCCATTGGCGGCTGTATCTGCACTATAATGGGATTGAGTGTGACTGCGGGCTTCATGGGGTCGTCACCCTCTTTGATAAGTCCGATTGATCCCTCTGGATCCCATTCTTCATCCATTTCTTTCACATTGACACCTTCACCCCTGTGATCTGGGAAGGGGTTATTGCGGACATTAGGCGTAGCCTCCTTTGCCTGGATGACCTTGTTGTCAATTAAAGCCTGAATTTTGTCCTTCAATGTGCGGCATTCGTCAATGGTGTGCCCTTTCATACCGGAATGATACGCACAAGTTTTGTTTGGGTTGACCCATTGAGATGAGTTCTCTACCGCCACAGCAAGAATAGGAGTGACATAACCAGCGGCCTTCAACCTTTCGTACAGCTGGTCGATGGGATCAGCAATGGCAGTGTATTGTTTCGGTGGTCTATGATCAAGCTTAGGTCGCGGTCTTGGGTAGTTTTGGCGAGTTAGAGGTGACTGAAAATGAGATGGTTAAGAATTATAGGTGTGATAGGCAGTGGCTGGTTGGGAATATCTGGGGGATGAGGGTTGATATGTATGTGGAGGTGACGGTTGATATGTGGATGGAGGTGCTTGATATGTGGGTGGAGGTGGTTGGTATGCAAGTGGGGAGGTTCGGTATACGAATGGAGTTTTGGGTCCTTGGGCGACCATTACTGTTCCCACGTCCTTCTTCTTAGATACACCCCCTGACTGCAATGCTTTATTAGTGGCCTGCAATGCCTTAAAGTTTGTTACCATCCCTCTCTTGATGCCTTCTTCGATCCTTTCACCAAGTTTGATGATGTCAGAGAACTTATGGTTTTCAATAACCATCAACCTTTCATAGTATTGCGGATCCTGTGCTCTGACAAGAACTTGTTCATCTGTTCCTCGTCCAATGCTGGCCTGACTTTGGCCGTTTCTGACCTCCAACGAGTAGCATACTCGCGGAAAGTATCGGTGGGCTTCTTCTTGAGGTTCTGAATGTAGAAGACATCTGGTGCATTCTTTGTGTTGAACCTGAATCTATCCATGAAATCAGATGCCATACTCACCCAGTTGGACCATTTCTTAGGATCCTGGCTGATGTACCGGGACAAAGCATCTCCCGTAAGACTCCTCATAAAAAGCTTCATCCGGATCTTTTCATATAGAGGTGGCAAAATGGTTCAAAGAAAACAGTTAATCACCCATATTATCCACTAAAAAATGGGTAGGATAATGAACTTTTTAAAAACGGGTCAAATATGGATGAGTAACAAATGGATAACCAATGAGTCTAACTTTTACATTTGTAAAGCCTCAAATTGGGGGTTCCTCAAGTTAGAGAGACTAAGAATTCTCCCAAAAGTGATCATATACAAGAAGTCATGGATAATATGGGTAACCCATATTATCCGCCGGTTAACCCATTTTTTATCTGTATTAAATATGGGTTGGGTCGGATAATTGATCCGTTTTTTCATTACCCATTTTTAACCCGAACCATATCCGAAACCCGCCCGTTTGCCACTCCTATTTTCATCTTTTCCGACCCCAACAAGCTTGTCACAATAGGTCCTTAGATGAACCCCGGGATCACTTGTACCGTCAAACATCTCGAACTTGGGAGGTTTGTAAACCTCTGGCAGTTATACATCCGGCTGTATGCATAGGTCTTCATAGTTCAGACCTTCTATCCCCTTGCCTCCTTCTACACCTTGAACTCGGCTGGTCAACTTCTTGAGCTCCTCGGCCAGGTTCTTAATGATAATGTCCTTCTCAACAGATTCCGGTGCATAGGAGATGGGTTGAGTGGAGTGAGGTAGAGTCTCCACATATATAAGGTTGTTTTGGTGACCTGGAGTTTGAGTATAGTGGTGATCATTGGTGGAATTCTGGGGTTCAGGGATGACTGGTGGAGTATTTTGGGGTGTATGGTAGGTGTTTGGCAGGTACTGTGGTAGGATAGTTTGATTTTGTGGTGGAGTTGTATAATTGTGAGGTACGGGAGGATTTTGTGGGCACTTGTTGGGTGTGTTTTGAGGTGGTGCGAGGTTCTAGTGTTTGGATGACTGATGTCTGGGACGCTAAGTGAGATGGATAGGTTTGCCACATTCCGGACATGCTCAAGCTCACCCTGGAGTTCCAGTATTTTCTGTTCGAGCCGTGAAACTGCTTCATTTGGGGCCTGAGTACCCCAACCATCAGAAGTTTCTCCATGTTCAACATGTGTGTTGTTTTCTATTCTAGTGCCGTTCAAATCTTCAATTTTTGCTTTTCTCTTGCCTTTTGGTGGACTAAGAGGAGGAGAAGGTGGAGGGCCCCTGGATCTTGTGTGATAAGTTGATGATGCCGGTATGCACGAACCAACCTGTTTGCCCAGGAACAGGGGAAGTTTTGAAGAATGACAAATGAACACAGTCATGGAACAGGTCCATCATGTGAAGCACAGTGTTTGTCAACCTATACATGTGAGATGCACGTGAAGGAGATACGTCCATTGATCAAGCAGCGATATCTCCTGAACTGATCGAAAAGGTTGCATATGGGATAAGGATATTAAGTCTCCTTATGAGAAGAGAACACAATCCGGATAAAGGATAGGGTTAGAGGGTGTGTTGTTCAAGGACTCAACTTCGATGGAAGATCAGCAATTGAGTCTTAATCAAACTCCAATTACTAACTCATTAAATAATAGTGATTGGTCTCTTTTACAGGTATTGCACAAACGCAGAATTTAAACTAAATTGAGAGCAAAAGAGCGAGGCAATTTTGCAAGCAATTTATGTGAGATTTAAGTGTGCATTCCTGAAGCTACTTGGACAAGATAGAAGAACCAATTCCATTGTGTCTTTCTTTTATTCTAGTTCAGTTGTAGTAGGTGATTTAAACTAGTACCTTTTAGCTTTCATAGAAGCAATTGTATTAGGTACTTTGAGCATTCAAGTTAGAGTTAACTTGAAGTTGTCGCAACAGTTGAGGCTGTGTGCCACAACGGGATTAGAGTTTAATCCTTAGGTTTACTAGAGTTTTGTAAATGCTGTTTTGGCTCGACGATTTTAGTGGAAGTTTGGGAAAATCCTACTGAGTAGTAGGTCGTGGGTTTTTCACCTTTTGAGCCAGGTGTTTTCCACGTAAAAATCTCTGTGTTCTTTATTTTCTGTATTTATTATTCCGCAAACAGCAGTAGTTAGTACATCTAGAAGAACCAGGTTCTTCTAGAGCGAAAATTGGGTACCACACAAATCACCCCCCCCCCCCTTGTGTGGTGTTGACGCTTAAAACATCAATTGGTATTAGAGCAGGTTATCCTTGAAGAGGCTAATACCTTAGGATAAGATCAACATGAGTGCACCACCTGGGAACTGGGAAGGGCAATTCACTGCTAGACCTCCACTTTTCAATGGTCAGTACTATTCCTGGTGGAAGAACAGGATGAGAGATCACATCATAGGGGAAGACTATGAACTCTGGGACATAGTCATTGATGGTCCCCTAGCAACCACAAAGAAGAATGCTGAAGGAGTTGATGTGCCCAAAACAAGAGCTGATTGCACTGCTGAAGACCTGAAGAAGTGGGAGAAAAATGCCAAAGCAAAGAAATGGCTTGTATGTGGACTAGGTCCAGATGAGTACAGCAGAATTCAAAGCTGTACCACTGCTAAGGAAATCTGGGACACTTTGCAAGTGGCTCATGAAGGAACACCTCAAGTGAAGAGGTCTAGAGGAACACTGCTGTATTCGCAATATGAAAATTTACTATGAAGGAAGGAGAAACTATCCAAGAGATGTATACTAGGTTCACTACACTGACAAATGAACTTTAAGTCTCTTGGAAGGATTATTCTTGAAGAAGACAAGGTTGAGAAAAACTTGACAAGGGTTCTGCCAGTCTCGTGGGAAAGCAAAATCACTGCTATTCAGGAATCTAAAAATATTGCCACCCTCAAGATGGATGAACTAATTG
>NW_017686180.1:4403-6421 GCF_001879085.1 Nicotiana attenuata | reverse complement strand
AGAGTTTTGGGACACTTAGTCCCTAAATGAGAGCTTAAGTCTTGGAAATTTCACCGTAGTCGGAACGGTGTGAAGACGGCCTCGGAATGGGATTCCGATGGTTCCGTTAGCTCCGTTTGGTGATTTCGGGCTTAGGGGCATGATCGGATTGTGTTTTGGATGTCCGTAGCTAATTTAGGCTTGAAATTCCGAAAGATGGATTTTTGAAGTTTCTGGTTCGATAGTGAGATTTTGATCCGAGGGTCGGAATGAAATTTCGGAAGTTGGAGTAGCTCCGTAGTGTTGAATGTGACGTGTGTGCAAACTTTCAGGTCATTCGGACGAGGTTTGATAGACTTTTTGATCGAAAGCGTATTTTGAAAAATTTGGAGTCCTTAGGCTTGAATCTATGGTTAATTCGAGGTTTCGATGTTGTTTAAGGTGTTTTAAGGATTGGTACAAGTTTGGACAGTGGTATTAGACTTGTTGGTGCTTTTGGTTGAGGTCCCGGGGGCCTCGGGATGATTTCGGAGGGTAGACGGATGAAATTTTGGATTTGGAATGTGCAGCTTCAGCTGGTTTTCTGTCATAACCGCACCTGCGGTTTGGGTTCCGCAGGTGCGGATCCAGCGCAGATGCGGATTTGGGGAGGGTCAGCAGGTTCTGCAGATGCGGGAAATTCACCGCAGAAGCGGTACCACACCTGCGGATGGGTAATCGCAGGTGCAAAAATTGGTCTTTAAGTGAAAGCTGCAGATGCGACAAAGTCCTCACAGAAACGGGACCGCAGGTGAGGTCCCAGGGCCGCAGAAGCGGAAATCGCTGGGCAGAAAAGGGTACAGAACCGAGGGTTTGTTCAAAAACTTGGAAAAATTGAGTTGGGAGCTCGGGATAGGCGATTTTAAGAGGGATTTTCACCTGGGTGTTTTGGGTAAGTGATTCTTACTCGTTTTTGATTGTTTTCACGAATCTATGCTTGAATTCATCCTTAAATTCGAATTTGGGTGGAAAATTGAAAAAAGTTGGAAAAAGTTCTTAGACCTAACATTTGAATTTGGATCACGATTTAGATGTCTGATTGGGATAATTTAGATATGAATGAACTCGTGAGAGTGTGAGGATTCTAGAAATATAAATTTTACCCGATTCCGAGACGTGGGCCCGAGGGGAATTTTGGTCATTTTACCTAATTTCGCGTATTAGCTTAGAGTTTATTTGTAGAATCAGTTACTTGAATGTTTTGCCTCTGTATCAGTTGTAGTTATCTTTATATCTTGTGATACTTTAACTGCTGCACTTATTTATAATGTTCTTATCTATACTGCTGAACTTTATATTTTTATTTAACCTCAGTAGGGCCCTGACCTTCCTCGTCACTATCCGACTAAGGTTAGGCTTGGCACTTACTGAGTACCATTGTGGTGTACTCATGCCCTTCCTGTGCATGTTTTTGATGTGCAGATCTAGGTACCTCTACTCAGACTTACCATCCTTGAGGCGAGGCGATCTTACGGAGACTTCGAGGTATATCTGCCGCGTCCGCAGATCGTGGAGTCTCTCTCTATTCTCTATTGTAGTGATTAGCCCTTCTATCTTTACTGTTGATGTAGACTTTCCAAAGTTAGAGCATTTTACTATATTCGTAGCTTGTGATTCATGGGTTTCCGGGTTTTGGGGATATGTATTAGTGTTTGAGAGTTAACGTTGTGTATGCGAGCGACACTTTTAAACGTTGTTTTTATTAATCTATCTCTGTTTTAACTTGATGTCATTCTGCAAATTTGGTTTATTTTCCGCATTTTAGGCTTACCTAGTCGTAGAGACTAGATGTTGTCACGATGGTTCATGTAAGGCGAACCGGGGTCGTGACAAGTTGGTATCAGAGCTCTAGGTTCATAGGAGTCATGAATCACAAGTCGGTTTATTAGAGTCTCGCTGATCGATACGAAGACGTCTGTACTTATCTACGAGAGGCTATGTAACTGCTAGGAAAATTCTACTTCGTTTGATTTCCTTGTCGTGCGAGATTTTTGATATCA
>NW_017686180.1:0-2139 GCF_001879085.1 Nicotiana attenuata | reverse complement strand
GGTCCCAGGGCCGCAGAAGCGGAAATCGCTGGGCAGAAAAGGGTACAGAACCGAGGGTTTGTTCAAAAACTTGGAAAAATTGAGTTGGGAGCTCGGGATAGGCGATTTTAAGAGGGATTTTCACCTGGGTGTTTTGGGTAAGTGATTCTTACTCGTTTTTGATTGTTTTCCATGAATCTATGCTTACATTCATCCTTTAAATCCGAATTTGGGGTGGAAAAATTGAAAAAAAGTGGGAAAAAGTTCTTAGACCTAACATTTGAATTTGGATCACGATTTAGATGTCTGATTGGGATAATTTAGATATGAATGAACTCGTGAGAGTGTGAGGATTCTAGAAATATAAATTTTACCCGATTCCGAGACGTGGGCCCGTGGGGAATTTTGGTCATTTTACCTAATTTCGCGTATTAGCTTAGAGTTTATTTGTAGAATCAGTTACTTGAAGTATTATTTACATTATGCAATTGAATTGAATAGATTTGGGCCATTTGGAGTCGAATACTCGTGGCAAGAACTTGGCTTCGGGTTGATTATTGAGCCGATTCGAGGTAAGTGGCTTGTCTAACCTTGTGTGGGGGACTTCCCCCTTGAGATTGATATTGTGATAATTGAAATGCATTGTACGTGAGGTGGCGAGTGCGTACTTGTGCTAATTGTTGGAAATACGGTTTTTCATTAAAATAGCCTTAAATTGTGTTCTTCCTTTTCTTGCTTACACTAATTGGAATTTAAGCCTGCTATTAGTCTAGAGAAGCATATCTAATTGACTAAATTGCTCTATTTGCCTTAACTGCCTTACTTGTATTACGTGAAGCATGCTAGGTTAGAATTATCTGTTTGCCTTGGTATGAAGTTGAGCTTAATAGAGTATTCCTTTTTGCTATTGTTGTATGTTTTATTTTGGGGCTACGGGAAGGCATCCCGGGAGATCCCCTGTACGTATTTATGATCGAACTGAGGTGTGGGATACCGAGAGATCCCTGGCACGTATAGTGAGGATACGAAGAGATCCTCGGGATACCAAGAGATCCCTGGCACATATATTAAGGATACCAAGAGATCCTCGGGATACCAAAAGTTCCCCGGGTATATATATCGAGGATACCAAGAGATCCTCGGGATACCAAGAGATCCCTGGCACATATATTAAGGATACCAAGAGATACTCGGGATACCAAGAGATCCCCGGGTATATATATCGAGGATACCAAGAGATCCTCGGGATACTGAGAGATCCGCGGTTATTATCCTTGTGAATGTTTTGCCTCTGTATCAGTTGTAGTTATCTTTATATCTTGTGATACTTTTACTGTTGCACTTATTTATACTGTTCTTATCTATACTGCTGAACTTTATATTTTTATTTAACCTCAGTAGGGCCCTGACCTTCCTCGTCACTATCCGACTGAGGTTAGTCTTGGCACTTACTGAGTACCATTGTGGTGTACTCATGCCCTTCCTGTGCATGTTTTTCATGTGCAGATCCAGGTACCTCTACTCAGACTTACCATCCTTGAGGCGAGGCGATCTTACGGAGACTTCGAGGTATATCTGCCGCGTCCGCAGATCGAGGAGTCTTTCTCTATTCTCTATTGTAGTGATTAGCCCTTCTATCCTTACTGTTGATGTAGACTTTCCAGAGTTAGAGCATTTTACTATATTCGTAGCTTGTGATTCATGGGTTTCCGGGTTTTGGGGATATGTATTAGTTTTTGAGAGTTAACGTTGTGTATGCGAGCGGCACTTTTAAACGTTGTTTTTATTACTATATCTCTGTTTTAACTTGATGTCATTCTGCAAATTTGGTTTATTTTCTGCATTTTAGGCTTACCTAGTCGTAGAGACTAGATATTGTCACGATGGTTCATGTAAGGCGAACCGGGGTCGTGACAAGTTGGTATCAGAGCTCTAGGTTCATAGGAGTCATGAATCACAAGTCGGTTTATTAGAGTCTCGCTGATCGATACGGAGACGTCTGTACTTATCTACGAGAGGCTATGTAACTGCTAGGAAAATTCTACTTCGTTTGATTTCCTTGTCGTGCGAGATTTTTGATATCAGAATTCTAAACTTCTGTCTTCTATTCTCTCACAGATGGTGAGGACACGTGCTACTCGAGATGATCAGGCACCCGCG
>NW_017686179.1:5381-6421 GCF_001879085.1 Nicotiana attenuata | reverse complement strand
ATGACATGTTTAGTGGTTTGACGTAGACCCATGTGTGGAATTAATGTAGTACCTTTATTTGCTTAATTCCTACTTGTTGTACACTCACCATGTCTACCTCATGTATTTCTATTACTATTTGACCTTTAGTAAGTGTCAAGTCAACCCTTCGTCACTACTTCTTCGAGGTTAGACTAGATACTTATTAGATACGCATTATTTTTCGTACTCACGCTACACTTCTGCACTGAATGTGCAGGTACTGAGACAGGTACTACCAGTGGTCACGTGGGCGCATTGCCGATCATCTATGAAGACTTAGTGGTGAGCTGCTTGACTTACTAAGATCCGCAGCAACGGAGTCTCCCTATACCTTGTTTATTTTTTCTATCTATTACCTTTCGGACAGTAGTTGTATTAGTTTTGTATATTCTCTAGATTGCTCATGATCTTGTGGCACCGTGTTTTAGGGACTTTTTGCATTTATGTACTGTTGTACTTATCATTACAGTAGATGTATTTGTTTACACTGGTATTTTGTTGAGAAAAGAGTATGTACGGTTACATGGGGTCTCACTTATTTTTTTTAAAACGGGAAAACTTTTCTTTATATGTTAAAAAGGGTTAATTTAATTGTAGTTTCACTATATGCTTTGCAGGAACTACTCCGAGTTAGGAGGATAATATAGAGTATTTTGGAGTCAGGTATGTAGATACAAGGCCAATCAAGAAAAGCCCGGATGAAAACGAGCAAGAAAAGGCAAAGAAAAACTGGTAACAGTCCACGCGACTGCGGTAGGACCGCGGCTGGAACGCGGTGAAACGAAAAGTGGAAAACAGAATGTTTAAAATGACTGCGGGTGCGCGGTTGACCCACGACCGCGTTCGATCTAGAGAAGCCCAAGAAAGTTTAAGGGCTAAAGTGTAAAGCGTGGGAAACTTATCCTAACCCTATATAAACTCAACAAACTCGCCTAAGTCAAGGTTAAGCTTGTTTTTAGACTCAATTGGAGGCAAGAACAAGTGTGAGAAGATCAAGACACCATTAGAGTTTTTCATTC
>NW_017686179.1:0-4760 GCF_001879085.1 Nicotiana attenuata | reverse complement strand
AGTGGACTTTTTGATATCGGGGTCGGATTTTGATTCCGGAAGTTGGAGCAGGTCTGTAATGTCAAATGTGACTTGTGTGCAAAATTTGAGTCCATTGGACATGATTTGATAGGTTTCGGCATCGGTTGTGGAAGTTGAAGTTTCAAAGTTTATTGATTTCAAATTGAGGTGTGATTTGTCGTTTCGATATTGTTATGTGTGTTTTGAGGCCTCGAGTAGGTCCGTGTTATGTTAAGGTACTTTTTGGTATGTTTGGACGGGATCCCGAGGGGCTCGGGCGTGTTTAGAATTGATTTCAGACCATTTTTCCTTCATTTTCCACTGCTGTATACTGCTGGTATCTGGTGTCTCAGTCCTTCATCACGTTTGCGAGGCAAGTGTCGCGCGAACGCGAGTGTATTCTGATGGCAGGGTGATGTTGCATTACCAAAGGGGAGGTTTATTTCTTACATTAAGGCTCAGAAAAATGATCTCTAAATGATGTATCTATCATTTGGTGCGAGTGCAAGATGCGGAGACAAAGCCTTCATCCCTTCTGTCGGTCCCTGTTGTTCAAAAATTTCCCCATGTATTCCCTTATGAGCTCCCGGTTATTCCCCCTAAGAAGGAGATCAAGTTTGCTATCGACGTGCTTCCTGATACGCAACTGACCCCCGTACAGGATGGCTCTTGCTGAGTTGAAGGAACTGAAAGTCCAGCTGAAGGATCTTCTAAATAAGGGCTTCATCCGACCTAGCACTTCCCCGTGGGGTGCCCAATGTCGTAAGAAAGACGGTTCGTTGAGAATGTGTATTCATTACCGACAACTAAATAAGTTTACCATTATGACAAGTATCCGCTTCCTAGGATTGATGACTTGTTTGACTAATTACAAGGTGCTAGGTATTTTTAAAGATTGACCTCATATCTGGGTGCCATCAGTTAAGAGTTAAGGAAGAAGACATTCCGAAGACAACGTTTCAGACCCGATACAGCCATTACAAGTTCTTTGTTATGTCTTTTGGCCTAACCAACGCACCATCAGATTTTATGGATGTGATGAATCGGGTGTTCATACATTCTTGGATATATTTGTGATCGTGTTCATAGACGATATTTTGGTGTATTCTCGATCAGAAGTAGAGAACGCACAACATTTGCGAACAGTATTACGCACACTCCGGGAGCATAAGCTGTATGCTAAGTTTTCTAAATGCAAGTTCTAGTTGAACTCAGTGGTTTTTCTCGGGCATATAGTATTGGATAAGGGCATCAAAGTTGATAGTCAAAAGATTGAAGCAGTTAGGAATTGGCCAAGGCTCAAACTCCTACGGAGATACGTAGCTTCTTTGGCTTAGCTGGTTACTACCGAAGGTTTGTGGAGAATTTTTCATCCATTGTTGCTCCATGAACGAAGTTGATGCATAAGGCAACTAAATTTCAGTGGACCGATACTTGTGAAAAGAGCTTCCAAGAGTTAAAAAATTAGGCTAATCTCAGCACCAGTTCTAGCTCTTCTTAAAGTTATCACCTATGAAAGGCGTGATGAGGTTTAGCAAGAAAGGCAAACTTAGACACCGGTATATTGGGCTTTATCAGATTGATTAGAGAATCGTTCAAGTGTCTTATAAACCCGAGTTTCCCTCGGAATTAGGAGTAGTGCATCCGGTATTCCATATATCCATGCTTCGCAGATGTTTGGGTGATCCATCCCATGTTACCCCTATTGAAGATATACAAGTCACAGAGGACTATCATATGAAGAGATTCTGGTGAGTATCCTAGATCGTCAAGTTTGCAAGCTGTGAACCAAAGAGGTAGCTTCTGTTAAGGTCTTTGGAGGAACAACAATATAGAAGAGATAACATGGGAAGCTGAAGAAGATATAAAATCTAGATACCCTCATTTTTTCCATACTACGGGAGACAATGTTGAGACTACTATAGCAGGGACAACCCAAAATACCACGGAAGGATGATTGTAGAATTTTGCAAGAATGACTACGATCCAACATTCGAGGATGAATGTTCCAAAGGGGGGAATGATGTTACGACCCACACTTTTCCCCATATGAATTGAAGATGAATGAGGGTTGGGCACAACCAATCGGTCGGCGACAGGCTATGAGTACAAAGAGGTGATACATATAATCAAATTGCGCCAGCTACCCCATAAGGCGCAGTAGCTGGTACGCGGTGACCCATTTGGCACTTGGGGCGGTGGAATTTCTTGATTTGGTATAAAAAGGTAGTATAGATCCTTTTTCTTTTATTCTAGAAGATATCTCCAGCTTTAGCTCACCCAAAACGCTCTTAAAACCCTTTAAGAATTCCAAAACAATTCAAGGCTAAATCAAAGGAGAACCTAGTAGGATTTAGCGTCAAGAATCTTGAGATCATCACTATATTATCTGTCTTCTTGTTATACTGATTTTGGAGATTTCTTGGAGGCGGAGATAATTCACCATAGTGGCGTAAGAATTCAGGAAACATAGCTAGTTCTTCAACAAGGTATGTAAGCAACCTTCTTTCATTGACAGGACATGATATAAGTGTGCCTTTCTGAATAATCCCCCCGTTATAAAGCTGAACTACTCAAAGCCTTTCCTGATGTTTCTGTCACGACCCAAACCTATGGGCCGCAACAGGCACCCGGTACCATACTCAACCGAGTACCAACATAATATTTATTTCTTATCGTACTTCTTTCACTGTTAAATGGGCCAAACGGGCCGTCATGGGCTAACCAGAATAAATACAGGGGAATACTCAATATAGAACGACCCAACCTGATATAAAAACTTACACATCTGACATACGGGCCTATAAGGCGAACATGATCATTTGTAAACTCATAACATAGGCCGATAATCAATAAGGCCATACAAGTATCCATATACATGACATTTGTCTACGAGCCTCTAAGAGTACACAATATTATAAAGGTTGGGACATAGCCTGTTATTAATATTACTACTTTCGAACATGCTTTAAATTATACACATAAGATGAGAAAGTTTATGAGATTTTTTATTGTAAAAAAAGAAATTATTTTCTCACATGAAAAGAAAGTTATCTTTTTACCAATTTAAGAATTAAGCGTACGAGAATTTTTGCTCTTTATATGAGACTAGGAAAATTATAAGTTGAGAAAATATATGGATTTCTACATGGAGTTTTAATAAAATAACAGTATATGTGTTTATTTTGTATGGTACCACATGACCACGATAGTAAGTTATATAAGTGTGTTAAAAATAAGTAGAGTTTTAAGTAATTTGAGTCAATTCATAATTATGCGGGTAATTGATTAATTACCGCGTAACAGGACATTACCTAATAAATAGATAAAGATTTAAAATTTCCCACCCCACGTGGCAGCTTGTGCCATTCAATCAAATGACTCATTAGTCAATTGTTATATGTGTCACATAAGGAATTTGGGTGGCAAAAATCATTCCTTAAGTAGTGGCCCACTCACTAGGCCATATACAATCACCCCCTGTTATACAATTGAAAAATCCACGATCAATCTTGAGGCCTGGAGAAACTGAAGCAGAGCTAGAGTAGGGAGGGGATTACTAAGGATGTCGGTGGGATGGAAATTATCGAACTTGGTTGCATGATAGCCTTGCATTATAATGGGTAGAACTGGAGATCAAAAATGTCTTTGATTATGCAATTGCTAAAAGCATAAGGGATTTGTTTATTTATTTTCAACATTTTTGAGGCAGTGAGTTTTACCTTCTTTGGGCCATGAACGACTTGTAAAGATGTGTGATTGATTATGATTATAAAAGAAGCCCAACTACAATTTCATGGCATGGTGGAATATGATTTCATAAGGTGGCCAAATTGTTTGTAAGCATTTCCTTGGTAATTTCAATTGCATACCATAGAACATCAGCATTGATATTATGGTATATCCTAAACTGGAGCACTTGGTATAGAGAAAGAGTAAACAAACGTTCAGCACCCTTAGTTAAGGATAATTCTTTGGGAACTCATGCCTTGAGGATAATTCTCTTGAATATGATCCAAGTTTGAATGTTCATCTACGACCTTCTCGAGTTTTTATGAGCAATTAAGGTATGTTAAGGCTATCCCTTCTTTCTTTTGGCATGATCTATACGACACAAGCAAAACGAGCAAATGCACAACTTTCATAAATTACTCTATTCGTAGAAATGCTAGAGATGTGTATATTCTTATTCTCCCATGTGTCATATTATTCTATCATCTGTTCATGGGTCTCAAAAATATGTAAGGTGGTAAAGTTTATTTCATGATATTAATCAGAGGCATAATGGCCTTATGAAGTACCGAGAGATATTATTAACGTATTTCATATGCATTTCATGCATTTATACATGCACATTGACCCATGACAAGATGGTGTTATATATATGTATATGGGAAAGGTTATGGCGTTATATACGCACCACCACCTGATCAGCTGGTATACGTTGATGATTTTGCCCACAGTGGCTGAAATGATATGATGGGATGCCCTCAGAGGCTTGATGATATTATGTACGTACAGACCTATGCATTACATGACATTTACACGCATATGTATGACATTATAAATATTTCACGATTTATAGAGCTATCCAGACTTACAGGTTGAGTCCTTTACTCCATGTTTCTTCCATGTCCTTAATTAATGTTGACTTACTGTTATGTTTCAGTTCTGCCTTACATACTCAGTACATTATTCGTATTGACGTCCTTTTGTTGGGGACGCTGCATTCATGCTTGCAATTAGACAATCAGTTTGAC